>NC_142017.1:14557189-14857189 GCF_049901735.1 Notechis scutatus | reverse complement strand
TTCTGAAAACAGTGTGATCACCGCAGAAATTTTCCTGCAATTCTACCTGCAAAATTTATTAACCAAAAAATATTAAGTTAACCAGTAGAGTAAATCAAGGTGGCTTCTTCTAGGCAATCCCTCTGAAAAAGTATCTTCTGCTGTCCAAAATACCCTGGAATTATAATACATTTTTAGACTAATACATGGTTTATAGTAATATACAGAAAGACTAAAGCCTTCCTTTCATGCTTGAATTGGAAGTAAATACCGATGCTTGTTTTTACCAGAACTCTGTAAAATGTTTTGCAAAGTCACAAATAAAAATACATATTATCAACTAGAAAATGCATGGAGGGAGGTTACTTCAAACAAATCAACTAAATTGTCGTTAGTGCAAAATTTATGTCGGCCACACACCATCTGATTGTTAGTGTTTGCCAAAAAAAGAAAAGCCACACATAGGCAGCAACTGGGTCAAAAGAAAAAAAAAGTGCATCAACTTTCAACTGCGCTAGAAAAATAATGCAAAAATGTTTTTGGTGACATGGCCAAGATCTTGTCAGCTTTTAATTTAAAAGGCTGCAGGAAATAGTACACAAAAATTATACTTCATAAACTCTGAAACTGTAGATATGCTAAGGTCACTTGGCACAGCAACTAATTAAATTAAATTAGACTCTTTAGTGATTCGCTTCTACCTACAGCAAACACTTATGCAAAGTTTATGTTGGATAGATATAGCACGGCTAACCATTCAGCCTAACTGGGGAAGATCTCTTGCTGAAAAGCACCAAATTAGTTTTTAATTGAAGAAAAATTTCCTCCTAATATTGCTGAAATCTGTGCCAATAAATGATAGCTCAACTCCTCCAGGTTGGACTTCAACGTCCAGATCCAAACTATTTAATATTTCAAGTTAGTGAGGTTATTATTATTTTTTAATCAACTGGTGAGGGGGAAGAGAAAAGGAAATCTTCTACCAATAATCTGAGGTCTAAGAGGCTAAAACATAGTTTCTCCCCATCTTAAACCCTTAGCCGCAGCCTGTGAGATGGATTAGGACTAGATTAAAGTAGACTAGACTAGATGAGTTGGAGGTCTTCTAGTCCAACCCCCTGCTCAAGCAGGAAACCCTATGCATTCCAGACAAATGGTGGTCAAATCTCTTCTTAAAAACCTCAAGTGTTGGAACACTCACAATTTCTGAGAGGCATTTTGTTCCACTGATTAATTGTTTTAATTGTCAGGAAATTCCTACTTAGTTCTAGGTTGGTTCTCTCCTTGGTTAGTTTCCCTCTGTTGCCTCTTGTCCTGCCTTCAGGTGGTTTGAAGAATATCTTGACACACACACTCCTCTTCTTTGTGGCAGCCCCTCAAATATTGGAAGACTGCTATCTTGTCACCCACTGGTTGTTCTCTTCATTAGACTAAACATTCCCAGTTTCAAGAAAGAAATAGGAAAACCACAAAAGCTGGAAGAAAACAGAGCTTAACAACATAGCGCAAAATAATAAGCATTCTTCAGTTGATCTAGGGATTTGGAAAGAATTTCTAAAAGCAAGAGCATTAAAAGACAAATGCAAGGCAGTGAACATAGGAAGTGTGGATCGGAAAATAAGGAAATAATCATTACTTCAAGAAAACCACAGAGGCAGATGGATGTTGTACTTCGACACGCAAGAAAGAAGATATACAAGCAGAGAGAGAGAGAGAGAGAGAGGGGGGGGGGGGGAGAGAGAGTCATGGTTGACATGTTTGATCCTAGAAATCTAAGACCACTTTATCTTTCTCATCTATGGCTTTAATTTTATTATTAGTTGAATTATTTATTAATATATTACATTTAAAGAGCTGCCCATTTCAAAGAATGTGATTCTGGGCCGCATGTAGCAAAAATGCATCATTAAAAAACCTAACAATTTAAAAAAGCATTCCACAATTTAAAACCCTGAGATTTATGGAAGTATCTTATTGCTTAAGATGTTATAGTAACTGCCAAGGGTTGTAAAAGTAGCCACGATGTAAACTTCATGAGAAATACCTCATGAAAAGTATGCTCTCCATTCGACCAATTGATGAAGATTAATTGGTGGGATAACATTTGCCCACTAGGTATGAAATTCTGTTATCTCACCTAACAAAACTTTAAAACATTGCTTAGAGCAGCAATAATAAAATGCTACAAACACAGCAGAAACATTTACACATTGCTTGTAAAAAAAACGAACTCCCCATCCAACTTCCCCTGCAAGAAAAAAAACTGAATCTATAGATATGTCTGTACAGAAACTTGAAAAGTAAAGGTGAGATCAGCAACCTGACTGAAATGTTATGGTTTTGAAGTAATTTTTAGTCTAGGAATACAGAATGTTCTATTCTTAATTAGCAAAGGCTCTTAGGTTTATCACTAGATCTCTAGAGCAGATGCAAGAGACTAATCTAAGATCCTATTATGCAAACCATAACCTTGTTATGTTTTGATGCAACTGTGTGGTATTTTCCTCACTGATCAATCCAACAGCTCAACTGAAACCTTATTGCTAAAGTTAAAAAAAGTCAAGTCTCCTTTCAACCAAGCTTGATTCATGTTGATTTTATAGATGCATTTATGTAGTTGTCTTGGTATTAGGCCAGGAGGGGTTTCTTAATGCTTTTTTTTTCAGCCAAGTTCATTTTTACTTCCCTAGTCTACCCTACAACTTCGTATTCACTTGGCTTTAGAAATCCACAAGGTGTCACTACAGCTCCACATTAACTAGTCAGAAGTAAATCGCACTGACGGTGCAGAATCATGCATCTTGTTCTATAGAAGGTCCCATCCCTTTAGACTTAGATAATGGGAACTCATTAGTGGGGGACAATAGGTACTAATGAGCATTTTGGTATTCTAAACACCTGGAAAGTTACCCATCTGACAAAGTGGACACTAAAACCAATTCTACCTGGAATAATATACACCGGAAAGTTTAATAGCACGGATTCTGATTTATCAAGCACATCTCCCTCAGAAATGTCTTCTATCAGCCAAACTGACTATGATGGATATCTGCCTTAAACTGAACTGCACGAACACTGGGTGCTGTCCTTTGACAATCTTAAATGAAAATCAAATATTGGGGGAGCGGGGAGAGAGAGACTTTCACACAGATCAGTTTATGAAGTTTCAAAAGCTTCCAGTTCAAAAGGTTTAACTTCACCAGGCAGGCTCCAAAAAGATTTAGCTATACCAATCTTAATGTCCAATATTACTAGCTGTTTTGGGATATCGATTTTGATGAGATCCACAAGCAATTTATTTATTTGTATCCCACCTTTATTATTTTTACAAATAATTCAAGGTGACAAACATCCAACACATCTTCCTTTAAGCTTCTTGGATGAGAAGCAAAATGTCTTCAAAGAAAAAACAGCAAGTCCAGTTGCCTCTTTAAAAAATCACCTTTGGGACAACTATAACTTGCATGACTGAGAATCTCCATAGACCCTGTGAGTTGAATTGGGCTGATAGGGAATGACCACCTCAAGGTCACCCAGTTAGTTTCATGTTTAAGAAGGCACTAGAACTCACATCTGCTTTCAAACCTGGTGCCTTAATCCAGGGGTCCCCGGACCGGTACCGGTCCGTGGAACAATTTCTACCGGGCCGCCGGTTTGCTGGGCGCCGCCATCTTGTTTTGATGAAAAAGTGCTTCTGGTGAGCTTTTCCGGGTAGAAAGCGGTGTTTGGGTGCTGAAAGAATCCTCGCGCCTTAGTTTCATCGGGGCGGCTTCAAACAAAACTAAGGCGCGAGGATTCTTTCAGCACCCAAGGCAAGGCGAGCCAAGTGACCGTCCCGAAGCCGTCGCGAAGCCCATCGACACAGGTACAAAGGAGGAGTTGAAGGTGGCGGGGAGAACCGGGGGACGGCTGGCTGGCCGGTCACTCGGCTCGCCTTGCCATGCGTGCTGATGCCGGTACCGGGCCGTGGATGATTTTGTGATGCCGGTACCGGGCCGCGGATGATTTTGTGATGCCGGTACCGGGCCGCGGCACAAAAAAGGTTGGGGGTCACTCCCTTAACCCCTTGACCAAACTGCTAGATCTTTCAACCTCTACTCTCATTTTCTACTCTAATGTACAGAACAGATGCAAATAGACTTGGCAAGGGAAGATCAACATTGCCTCCCTCAAACATAATGACCTACATTTAGCTGTTGGAATTGAACAAAACTATTGGAAAATATTGGACTAGAACTTGTTAAAGTAGACTGGTAAGGAAAGACAGTATATTCAGCAGTCTGTGTTTTTAGTGTGTGTTATTCAAGTCTTCAGTCTTTTTCGTATTTGATTTCTGGTCTAGAGGTTTTATAGTTATTATTCTAGTCTTTAATAATCAGCATGTAAAATAGAGATACTCAGAACAAATATTAGTTTAGCCCTTAATAGTGTCTACATAATTTGTGTATAAATATATACACAAATTAAGTAATCTGCATATAAAATGAAAATTAGAAAAATACATAACCAGAAATCTAATCATCATAATATTTGCTGGTTATGTAACATAATCGGTTTCCTCTTTTTTAAGAAAAGCTTTTTCCTCCAATTTTGTCTCATATTTAAAGTTCAGTAATGCTCAAGGCTCAGTTCACATCTCATCTGATATACTACCTCCTGAGTTAAAGACACTACATAGTTATTAGGATGCTGTTGAGGGTTAGTGACCCTGCTTCAGAGTCTTAGTGTATTTTCCAAGGTAAAAAAAGGTGGCATTTCCAAAATCTAGGTAACATAACAGGGCCATCTAGTGGCAAAGCAATTCACGTGGGCAGGTATATTATGTTAATTTTCCTGTGTTCTCTTGCTTTCTTTGTTTGAAAAAAAGAAGGGATGGCAATTGTAAAACTCTTTGTTCCTTTTTTTAAATACAACAACTTAAAACTATTTGATGCAACCTGACAATCAGCTTTTTAAGAACTCTAGACAATAGAAATGTTCCAAACAGTTGAATACAAGACACTATCAGGGAAAACTCAGAATACAGAATAAGAGAGATCTGGGATGGACCTTGGAAGTCTTCTAGTTGTGCTCAAGCAAGCGATCCTATACCATTCCAGATAAATGGCTGTCCAAACTCTTCTTCAAAACCTCCAGTGATGCAGCACCCACAACTCCTGGAGGAAAGACGTGATTAATTGTTCTCACAGATAGAAAATTTCTCCTTATTTCCAGTGGTGGGTTTCAAAGTGGTTTATCACTGGTTCAGTGGGCGTGGCTTGGTGGGCGTGCTTTGCACGGGCACTCACTTTGCACGGGCACCAAATGTGCACTTTGCACACATGCGGAGGCTTTCCTACTCACCTCCTGCAATCCTGCACTCTCCCTGTAGCTTCGGCAGCTGATGCGCGGCAATATGCTATGCCGCGCAAAGCAGCTGCACTTCAAAAGCAGGGAATAAAGGTCAGTATGAGACCCCAGGTAGGCGGGTGAGCCCAACAGCAGAGTGTTGGAGAGATTTGGAGAGAACCGGTTCTCTGCCAGCTGATCTTCAGCACTACCGGTACGCTAGAACCGGGCCGAACAATTACCACCACTGGTTCGCGCTCTCTTTGATAAGTTTCCATCCATTACTTCTTGTCTTGGAGAATAAGTTGACCCCCTCTTCTTTGTGACAGCCCCTCAAATATTGGTTGACTGCTATCATGTCATCCCTAGTTTTTCTCTTTGTTACCTAGTTCCCACAATCATTCATCATACATTTTGTCTGTCTATCATCTAGCTATCATCTGTCTGTCTGTCTGTCTGTTTATCATCTATCTTATCATCTTTCTTATCCTGTTGCTCTTGTCTGCAATCTTTCTAGGGTCTCAACATCTTGTTTGTGTCATTGTGACCAGAACTGGACACGGTATTCCAAGTGTGGTGTTACCAGTAGGAACAGTTTCGGGGGGGGGGGACTGTTAGTGTTGGGAGTCAGAAATTACAAATCTTCACATTAAAAAAAAACATGTGGAGAAGCCCAACAAATGCTTCTATATTGATCGATGAGGATTGTCTATTGAAAGGCAACTTCGGAGAACTGTCTCTTTTTGCCTATATGGAAGCATTAAGCATGTTTTCAGTTCTTAAGGAAATGGGACACAAGACGACTGAAGTTATCACTTTTGTAACACCAAAGTAGTAAAGTGATACTTACAGCCCTCTTACTGTTTGGTTTAAAAGACCTGCTCTGAAACGGTTCTTAATAGAAGCTGCCATGCATTTTCTTTCAAGGTGCGTAAAACCTTGGTAAGTGTTGCTATCAGCAAAAACGTCTGGCAACTTTCCTATCTTGTTCTCTCCTTATAAAATGCAGAGTAACAATAATGAAGGGCCAGGTGCACACATGTGTTAGTTATTTTATACAAGACCAGCAAAGCTGTCAGTGTGGTCAGCAACCTGAGAAAAATGTAAACTACAAAAAAAAAAAAAATTACAGCCCCACACAGGAAAATCCCCTGAAGTAATTACTGAAGTTTATTTAGCAGCCTATGCAGGTTCTCTGCTCTTAAGATATTAGGGTTGTAATTTGCACTGTGTGGTTCCTCGGGCAACAATGTTTTAAATAATCTACATTCTACCTCATCAAAGATCGAAGCCATCAAAGTAATTTCCATTTACAACCCTCATCAAATGCATAACGGGGGGTGGGGGGGGAGCATGCAACAGCAAGAGTGTGTATGTGTGTGTATGAAAAAAAACTTAGGGGATGTCACAGAGAACTTTATTGGTGCTGGTTGGGGTGACATTTGCCCTCTTCAATAGACATAACTTGAAGTTGAAGGTCTGTGGTGTGAGTCATTTGTTTCTTCTTAAACAGATTCCAGACCAACTTGCAGACTATAAGGAGAGGCAGCATTGGCACACATTATAGGATAGCCAGATTAGTGTAGCGTGTAGAAACCAGGAGATTGTGAGTTCTAGTCCCACCTTTGACATGAAAGCCAGTTGGGTGACTTTGGGCCAGGCCCTTTCTTCCAGCCCAACTAATGTCATGGTGAGGAAAAAGACGAGGAGGAAACAGCTTGCCACCTTGAGTTACTTATAAAGTAATAAATTAATCTATATATAAAAGCAAAATACCACTCACGCATCATCACAAAATCTCCACAACCATAAAGCATACAAACTTGAAATTTGGCACGGATGTTCCTCTTGGCTTCTAGGTGCACACTAAGAAAGGATTTTTCAAAATGACCATCAGAGCATTAGTATTTTGTATATTATTATTAACACGCTCTGATGCTAAGGAGTTCTACTCCCCCTCCCCACCTGAAAAGAAATCTGTTCCAAATGCAAAACACAAGCAGAGGAGAGGAGTTTCAGTTTAATTTTTAGTTTCATATCACCAGGCAGCTTTAGTACAGAACAGTTGAGCTAAGCCATGCCTGGGCTCCTTGCCGTCTCCTTTTTTGCTCACACAGCAAATGCTGTTTCAGTCCTCAACTCTCTTGACAGAGCTCTAGCCAGATGAATACCGATGGATGCTGGTAGGCAGAGGAAGAATTTGTTTTCCTTATTTCCTCCCCCGAAACTAAGCCCAATCCCATAGTTTTGTAGCAAAGCACAGGTATCAAGCTAGTAAATAAATAATAAATCAATACATCCTTCACACTTTATTTTTTTCTTTCTTGATTAACTGATAAAAATATTTGGAAATGCAGGGAACAGGGCTGATCCTCTCCCTTCTCCCTTGGTGGTTGAAACTCTGAAGTTGTGCTTCAAATTATTCACCATGTTAGTGACTTTCACTTATGTCTACCAATCAGTCTACCAAAGATTACAATAAAAGCAAATGTCCAATTTTGAGAGAGAGAGAGAGAGAGAGAGAGAGAGAGAGAGAGAGAGAGATTGACTGATTGACAGGCTTTTGTTGTTATGATCATCACCATCAATCATCCAGTTTCAAAAATTTACAGCAATCTAACTTTTATTGAACTGTATTGGGTTTACAACTAAACAGATTGCAGCTAAAATCTGGCTGGTTTCTAAGACTCTCCAACATTTGCTTCCTTGTTAGAAAGTTCCTTCATGATGAAAGCCCCATTGGGAGTAACACAAGTGGGTACAGTTGAATCCGTGGCTATGGCATTTAGTAAAATATACGATTTGCATTATTGTGGGATCCTTAAGAATATGAAAAATCAAGTCACAATTAAGACATGGCATGATGGCAAAAATATGGTAGAAATGTAGTTTAGCTTTGCTCAAATTTACTCCAAATTAGTGGTTTACAAACTTGGCTAAATTACACTCAGTGAATGGCAGGAGACCTTAAATTTCCCAATGACTTAACAATAGTTCTCTTTTGCTTTTTGTTGAGACCAGTGGATTCTCCAAACTTTAAACTTTTTGCACTCAGTTGGCACACTGTTTCCTCAAACTAAAAAATGCTTCAATATCTCCACTATAGCCTTTGTTTTTAAGCCACATATTTGTATTATGCAATCGGGCACAAAAACATCAGGTATTATCACATATAAGAAGGGCCTCTGAAAATTTATTCAATTCTAGTATTTTCACATTTTCAATATTCTGCAATATAGTCGTTGCTTATAGGTGGCCAAGTTAGCTGGGAAAATGTTCACTGTGTCAACCAATAATTCTGAATTTAATACTGAGTTGTATTTGTAGACAGAATAAAGTCAAAGGGTAGACCTGAAGGTTAGCACATAAAAGATCACTAACTCTCCTTCTTGTTCCTTGCCTTTTGAAATACTAGAAGCAGTCAATATTGTACGTTGAATTCCTGTTAGTCAAGAAGATGCAACAGTACGGCAGAGAACATCTAAATAATTAAACAAAAAAATCAGGCATTAGGTAATGCTTGTGACATGTTCAGTCAAGAAAGGTAAATGGCTCCTGAGCTTCGTAAACTATTTGCCACAGATCTTGGTGATCTAATGCAGTACAATTGCAGCATGACACTAGTTGAAACTAAAGGTATTTAGAAGTGCTATGGTAAGGTTGATTCTAATCAAATTAAGGTATTATGACTATTGTGCTTTGAATCCAGCTGTATGTGGAGTCTATTTCAAAGAGATAGCAGGTAGACCTTAACTTACAACCTTTCATTTACTGATTACAAGAAAACTGAAAAAAGTGACTATGGCCATTTTTCACACAACAGTTGCAGCTTCCCTATAGTCACATGATCAAAATTCAGGTGCTTGCTAACCTGCATGCATTTATAATGGTCACACTGTCCGAGGCTCATGTGATCTCCATTTTGTGATCTTCCCAGCTGGCTTGTGATAAGGAAAGTCAATGGGGAAAGCCAAATTCACTTAACAATGACTTGATTCCCTGCAGTGATTCACATAAGAATTGTAGCAAAAAGTCAAAAAAAATGAGGCAAAACTCACTTAACAACTGCCTTGCTCAACAACAGAAATGTTGGGCTCAGTTGTGGTTAGTGAGTAGAGGACTATCTGTAGAGAACTACCCACTTCAAGTCTAGAGATAGGCATTGATTCTGGTTATCAGATTAGAAGGGTGTTTCAAGCGTGGTATCAGGTCCCCCAGATTCTCACAGATATCCATGAAACCAAAATTTATTGCCCTCCTGTATTGAAAACTAATACAACATTGAAGTCCTATCAACAGAGAAGTGGTAGTGGCAGTGAATGAATTCATTTCAATTTTTAGTATGGTAAACTTCAATAAACGTAAGAATTGTCAACAACAGCCAATTGCCAACTATCAACATACCGATCAGCTAATAAATAGGAAGGCACCACATAAACACGACTCACAGAACAGCCCCAAAGCACATATTTCGGTAAAGAGAAATTCCCTGAAGATGGGCTCCAGCATGAGTCTGAAGGCTCGGAAGAGTAAATCTCTGTGGTGCAGTGGTTAGAGTGCAGTACTGCAGGCTACTTCTGCTGACTGCCGTCTGCCTGCAATTTGGCAGATCAAATCTCACTAGGTTGACTCAGCCTTCCATCCTTCCGAGGTGGGTGAAAGGAGGACCCAGATTGTTGGGGGCAAGTGGCTGACCCCGTAAACTACTTAGAGAGGGCTGTAAAGCACTGTAAAACGGTATATAAATCTAAGTGCTATTGCTATTGCTATTGCTCTGGTCCGGGCAGTGACCGGCCGAAATTATCCTGGGACACATATATTTGCCTTCATTCATTCAATAAATATAACTCATGTAAACAAAACTGTTTGGGGGTCCTGCATGATTTTTTAAAAATGGGAAGAGGTCCTGAAAGAAAAAGAAAAAAGTTTTAAGGAACACCGGGCTAGAAGACAGTCTAGCCCACTCCAAACTTCTCAGAAGCAAATGTTGCAAAACAGGACAGTGGACCAACAAGACACCCGTTTAAAAAAACAATACATTCATTGTAAATAAGAGCAATTTAATTGCTGCAGCAACTCTCTTTGTACTGAAGCAACAATCCAAAGAAAAGGCACCTTCGCTATCAGCACCAAATTGCCACACTGCTACACACCAGGGCTACATCAATGAGAACTGCTGGTCACACAAACAAACAAACAAACAGGTCCTTTGCAAAGTTGAGAGTCACTGAGTTAAAAATAAAGTTGTATGGATCAGAAATGTAATCATGGGAGACAAGCTGAGAGACTTTTTTTTTCAATCTCAGTGGGGTTGCATCAATTTAAAGTCATGTTACATTAAAAAGAAAAAAACGCCTGGGAAAGGCTCCCACTTGTCACTTTGGATGAGATTTGTCGTTGTTATCAGGATGTGCATTTTACAGTCTTCTTTCACATTTTACACGTATTGCCTAATGCGTAGGGCGTAAAGAAAGCGGTAACATATGAATCCCTATCAGATTGCCAGAGTCTGGGTAACCACGAGCAAATTAACTAAATCTCAGGCAGAAAATAATGCTCATCTTTTCTTCTTTTTCCTTTTTTTTTTTTTTCTGGAAAAGCCTATGAAGGTATTAAGATAAACTACCTGCTTTGGAGTAAAATAATATATAGTGATGCAATTGGAAGGGCTATTCTCCTCCTGAGTATTGCACTTAATTTAAGAATTATACAAAAATCAATTTCTGGTTTATCTCTCTTCACTTATTTTAGCAAGCCAGGGAGCAATTGCTAGATTCCATTTAGGAACTTTGGCATCTAAAAGAAGCTCTTCATCTTCACAGCACCTTCTGGCTTAGTCTCTTAATTTGGTGCCTGGCTCTAATCAAGCAAATATGCATAATAATAGCCTTTTGGCCTTTTTGAGGATATATTCGTATCAGGAAAAAAAATCCTAGTTCTGTTGGCTTGCCTTTAGGGCTTTCTTTTATGTAGAAATATCTCAAATAAAAAAGTCAAATCTTACAAAAATGCTGGTAACAAATTACTGAACTGTGCAGTTAATTTAGTCTGTATGTAAAGATTTTGAACAGTAAGTCACTCAGCAACATTTATAATAGAAAAAGTCGACTTAGTGTATGAGTCTCGTAGGGCTCTTCTAACTAACTTTCAGAGACAAGGATTAGGGGTGATATCAGAGCAGTTTTCTAGTATTTGAGAGGCTATCAGAGAAGAAGGGGATTAACTTAATATTTTTTGGTTGACTGACTCTCCAAAACACCTGACAAGAAGATAGAAACAAAAAGCACTTGTAACCAATTGCAGTAGGTACCTAGAGATATCCACTTTATTCACTATTAATATAGTAAGGATATGCCTGAAATTAACTGCAAATCGTTCAGAAATATTGCATTGCAAATCTGAACTCCAACAGAAAAGCTGTCCCCTTCGTGAAAAACTGACCAAGAAAAATAATTAGTCTTCCTCCTGTTTAAGACTGAACTATGAAACAAAAAAGTGAAACAGTTTTTTTTTTTAAAGTTGGCCACTCTCAAATATAAATAAACAGAAACTACATTTAATAAGTAGCAATTACATGCTGAAAACTACATGCTGGATCCAACAGCAGCTCCTATGACTTCAGATTCAGGGTAAGAACAACCACAGTTGGCCCATGAGGCTTAAAGTTATGAAACATGGATTTTTCTAAGAAAGGGCAAGAAACAAATAAATAATGGAGGGTGGAGAAGAAATGGGGGGAAGAGAAGCAAAATGCTAGTCTAAAATTCAACAGAGCTGATATTCATATGCTAAACCATGATCTGTGGTTTCCTCCATATTTGTGGTAGAAGGGAATGAAGAACAGGATGAAGTCTGAATATTCAAAAAAATGTTTTTTAAAAAAGCTGCCTTCTATTCTTCTATTCAGAGAATACCAGAAGCTTATTAGATTTAGATTATCACTTTACATGAAACAGCACAGACTCTTCCTAAGAAAACTTAATTTAAATGCCAGCAGAGGGAAAGGAGAGGGGAAGGCAGATCACATTGACTTCCTCGAAGACTCAAGAGATTGCAGTATTGACTATAATGACTACTATATGGTTCCCCACCTTGCTGGGTGCAAGTGTACATATGCATGTGTACATATATACATGCACCTACGAATACACAGTGCAAGCTATACTGTGGTGTGCTGCTAAAAAGCAACGGCATTCAGCAACATCTCACATCTCCCTATTTTAGAGAACAAACACCATGCAAAAAAAAGTCAACAGTTTTGAATAACTCATGAAAGATAGACCACCTTGCGAGGTCTCCTAATACTGTGGTTGCATTGCCACCACTAATATCTGAATTTTGGGATACAATGGGCCTCCTAAAACTAGAATAAATGAGCCTCCTAAAACTCCTAAATAAATATTATCACTTATACATTCATTCACAGATCAAAAAATATGCAACCACCGCAAATGAAGACACTTGGGATTAACATCTAGCCATTGCAATCACAAATGCATTCTGCAACCCAACCCTATTTCTTAGGCCCCCTTCAAGTTGGTCCAATTTTATTTTATGCTTTTAAGCCATCACCTCTGCAGGACAAGACCTCATGGGTCAGCAAGTGCAGAGCTGGAGAAATAGGGTTTATGTGGAGTCAAGTCTCTCTCCAAAAGACTCTCTCTAAAATCAAATCATCATCCAGAAATACAAATTTACCACATTTAAATCTTTGAGAATAGCATCCCCTAGAGAATTAGTATAATTTCCTTTTGAGTTAACACACTACATTAGCACACCACGTTTCAAGTCGCAGTCCACAAGCTGGTTTCATTTAGTAGTTTGCTTTGAAAAATCAAACGGTTGAATTTTATTCAATAGTTCATGGTTAAATAATCAGAGCTGAGTGTAATGTATCCACCTAGTCACCAAGTAAAGGTAACGGTTCCCCTCACACATACATGCTAATGGTTTCCGGCTCTAGGGGGTGGTGCTCATCTCCGTTACAAAGTCGAAGAGCCAGTGCTGTCCGAAGACATCTCCGTGGTCATGTGGCCGGCATGACTAAACACAAAAGGCGCACGGAATACTGTTACCTTCCCACCAAAGTGGTCCCTATTTTTCTACTTGCATTTTTGAACTGCTTGGTTGGCAGAAGCTGGAACAAGGAACGGGAAGTCACTCCGTTATGCGGTGCTAGGGATTCGAACCGCCGAACTGCCAACCTTTCTGATTGACAAGCTCAGCATCTTAGCCACTGAGCCACTGCATCCCTTCTAGTCACCAAGTATGAATCACTATTATCAAATATTTTTTGCTATTCAATCTGGGCAGAATTAATGTGACTCCAGGCTCCTTTGATTAAACAGTGCCATTTACTAGAACCCAAGAAACACACTTTCTATGTAGTAACACCTGCTCTCGGGAAGATCTGGATAGTCCCCAAACTACTATGTTTTGAAGTACCTGGAAGACCTGGCTCTTTGCCCAGTCTTTGATGAGGACAAACGAAGTCTCTTTTGGGGTTGTGTGGGTCTGTTTTTTCACTCCTCCTGAGTTTTTGCTATATTTTATTTCTATTCTTGATCATTGTTGATTGCTTTTTTTAATTCTTAGGCCAAAAGCTGTTGGAAGCCGGGTGGTATATAAATTGCATAATAATGGATAAATATTTAAACCATGGATAAAACGGCCAAATCCAGTCTAAGCATCTAACATTAACCGTAATAAATCACTCATGTGTGACTGAATTGCTTCACACAATACATCTAGTTTTATACACTCCTTTTTTTTAAAAAAAAAAAAAAAACCTGTATCTTACACTAAAGTGAAGCAGTGAGAAGATCATTATTAAGCTTTTTTTTTTTAATGTTCTTGTGTCCCTCATTTTTTTCCAGAAACATTCTTTGTTCTTTCAATGTTATCTTCGGCATGAAAAGCAGATCACCAAGTAGATCACTTTCAGTTCCAGAAGCCATGCTTAAATGATTTAGCTGTTCAAAAGAATCTTTAACTTTAAATGCAATTTAACAATACAGCATATGAACTACAAAAAGAAATTAACACAGCCTTGAGGGTGAGGAGAGGAGATAACATTCTTCTAAAGCTTTTTATGTCATGCTGATTTTATACTTATATCCAAATCTGCTAATTTTTTTAACGGAGACTATCAAGGAAGAAATTATTTAAATCGACTCAAAAGAAAGTGGTCCTTACTAAAACTTTTCTTTTGCGATTCATAAGAGCATAGCATTCATATGGTCTCCATGACACATATTTGTTTTGTTTAAAACCAGTGCTTCCCCAACCTGGGTAAATTGCCCTAAATTGGATAAAAGTTTTTTTTTTCCCTTTGGGTAACAACACACAAACCCATTAGCCATCATAACAGGGACATTTAACTTGACATAAAGTTTGCCACATGTACTAAAATATATTCAAAAATCTCCCAAAAGTATTCCTATTAAGACAAGAACTGTTGAAATAACCAATAGTAAGCTGTTGAAATATTATTCAATAATACTATTTTTATAATACAGGTAGTCCTTGAGTTACAACTATTCCATTTTACAACCATTCAAAATTATAATGCTTTTGAAGAAACAGACCTATGACTGGTCCTTAAGTTTGATAAGATGTTGATAAGTTGTTTTTAAATAGTGAAGAAAAATGTTTGGGATGCATGGTTTTATGGCAACTCCATTAAGAAACTATTTTAGAACACACAACCCACACAAAATGAGCAACTTGCTTCTGAATAATGCAAGAGGTTTTATGGGTGTGAGCACTGCAACGCACAAGTGGACCATTTGCATTTACCAATACAAACTGACAACCTAGTAAGACAGTGTATTAAAAATTCTGTGTAATATTGACTACCCTAAGCAGCTAAATACAGTACAGTTCGATTAACGGCTCTTCAATATACAGTTATTTTTTCTTTAATTTTGATCTACAGCCAAGATTGAAATGAAGAATGTTGAAGTAGGTGGCTCGTTTCAATATTCAAAGCATCTTATAAGGCAATTTATCAAGCTTGTAATGATTTCTGTTCCAGCATGAGTGAATGAAAAATGGAAGATGACCCATTTTGGACAGGTGGGTATACATTTTCCAATGAAAACTACAGGTAGTTCTCAAATCTTACACCATTCATTTAATGACCATTTGAAATAACAACGGTCCTGAAAAAAAGGACTTACACACACTTACAATCATTGCAGCATCCCCATAGTTTGAGAAATATAACTCAGATTTTTAGCATGTAAATAATTATTCAATTGAGAGAGACTTGAAAGAACCAGAGGATGTAGGGAAGTTCTTCTGTTCTACAGATTTTATGGAATCTTCTTATGGTTATGAGAAGACATGATACTTGGAATAGGTGGTCTCCCATCCAAATATTAACCAGGTTCAACCCTGCTTGACTTTTTGAGATCAGCCCAACTTGGTTCGCAGCCATCAAGCATCACAGTAAAAATTGGAACAGGTTGATGTACTATAAAGGCTGAATCTGTACTAAATCGATTGTATTGCATTATATCCCAGCTGGCCTAAATGGAACGTCTTTAGAATAAGTTTGAGGTCAGCTCTATTGGTATCACCTAGTTTCATCTCCTCTTTTATTACTAGTGGCACTTTTTTAAATCTTAACTCAGCACTGCAATTTTAATTGTCAAAGAAATAACATTTAACATTTACTGTAATTAATTCAAGATTATTTAGAATAACTGCACTAATTGGTATGTTCCGCAAATCTGCAGCACTGCAGAATTAAAAATAAACTTCACAAAGATATAATTTACCACTAACCCATGCTTAACAATTAAAGTTAGTTTTTAACGATTTATTTCAATCTATTTTCTTTTTATTAGCTGCAACACAATAATGAGGTGTACTGAATTCTGGCTTTCCAAGCACCTAGATTATAAAACATAATTATACAAATTAATTAGTAGCAAGTGCATACATTTATGCTTGTGTTTGTTACCACAGAATATTAAACATGACAAAGGTAAAAACAAGCATACTTATTGTCAGTGGCATAAAAAGAAACAGTTCTGAGATTTCAGTTTACTCAGCTCCTTAACAAGAGCTGCCCAAGAATAGCATCTGTCACTGATCAATAAGCACATCAGAAGTCAAAAAGCAACTACAAAAATCTCTTAAAAGAAAAATATGTGGGAGAAACTTCAAAGTTGCTGAACTTTATTTATTTAGCTTAAAAAATCTGTTTCAGTTGCCAAATTACTTAGATGATGTTGATACAGCCACATTATTCAATTCACATTTTTCCTTCTCACATAGATTTTCAGAAAATCAGTAATAACCATACCCAACTCCATCTTCTTTCAAGTTCCTTCATGAAAGTATGGTCTCTGTATGTTTGGTCTAGAATGCTTTAGAATTTCCTTGCCCTCAATAATCCTTCCAAAATGTGGAATTACAAAGAACACATAGTTATGTCTGTCCATAAGGGGGTAAAAGTCAGAGTCAGGGATTTTATTCGAGTCAACCAACATGCCAAGATCCAACCTGAGTCAGTCACCAGTCTTCTGAGATTTCGGACCCCTGTTGGAACCCATCCTCAGGGAATTTCTCTGTAGCAGAGGGTGTGACACCAACACAAGTCTGAAAGCTGGTGTTAGACTTGCCACAACTTAAACCTCTAAATAAAAATGTTCCTTAGTTAAGAAAGGTATATTTTACTACATTAGTGGGATTCAAAAATTTTTACTACCAATTCTGTGGGTGTGGCTTGTTGGGCATGCCTTGTTGGGTGTGGCTTAGTGGGCATGACAGGGGAAGGATACTGTAAAATCTCCATTCCCTCCCCACTCCTGGGGAAGGTTATTGCAAAAGACTGCAGAAAAAACAATTACTACTAACCTGCCTGCAATTGAGGACCTGTATACTGCACAAGTCAAAAAGAGGGTTGTGAAAATATTTACATCCTAGACATAAACTGTTTCAACTCCTTCCCTCAAAACGACACTATAGAACACTGCACACCAGAACAACTAGACACAAGGACAGTTTTTTCCCTGAATGCCATCACTCTGCTAAACAAATAATTCCCTCAACACTGTCCAAAGTCTGCACGACTATTACTGTTAATCTTCTCATCACTCCTTATCGCCCACCCGCTCCCACTTGTGACTATATGACTGCAACTTTGTCGCTAGTATCTTTATGATTTATATTGACTCCTAGTATGATTTGATTGCTTATTGAACCCTATGACTATCATTAAGTGTTGTACCTTATGATTGTCGACTCTTGATGAATGTATCTTTTCTTTTATGTATACTGAGAGTATCTACCCCAAGACAAATTCCTTGTGTGTCCAATCACACTTGGCCAATAAAGTATTCTATTCTATTCTATTCTATTCTAAAATCCCATTCCCTCCCCACCCCATTAACCTGCTTTCCAGCTCCGTTCTCCTGTGCAAGGCAACAAAAGAAGACCCAGCCAATCAGCTGGGACTTGGGAGGCAGAGAAGAGATGGGGTTGGCGGGGCCAGTCAGAGGTGGTATTTGCCGGTTCTCCGAACTACTCAAAATTTCCGCTACCGGTTCTCCAGAACTGGTCAGAACCTGCTGAATACCACCTCTGGTTTAACAGAAATAAAGTGTATTGCAATAGTGCAAAGCCAAAACTGAGAATTGCATGCCAAAATCCCTAAGTTCTACTTTTCCCTTCCTTAAGTGAACTGAACTTAAAAGAACTATTTTTCCCTCCCACTCTCGCTGCCTACTCTGGTGTAACCAATCATGTTCAGGCAAGATGTTTTCATAATGGTCAGTCCAAGTGCAGTTTGGTATGCAGCTCCCTCCTCCTTCCAGCTGGGTGATCTTGAGGTCTTGAGAAGGCACAGAACTTACTTCCGTTTCCGCAAGCATTCCTCCACCCCACAGTTCATGTCAGTCTGTCACCAGAAGCAGTAAAGCACAAGCGAGCACAGGGTGGCAGATGACAGCTGGGAAGACTAAACCTCTTGTCCCAGTGCCCAGTCCAGACTGGAACCTAGATCCTAACAACATTATCCTGGGACATGTATATTTGTCAACCAATATGGCATGTATCTTTATGATACACACAACAAGAAATTGTGCAAGCTTTTCAGTTCTCCCAAATGCTTCAGCAAGCAAGATCTTCAAAAAAGAAAGAAAGAAAGAAAGAAAGAAAGAAAGAAAGAAAGAAAGAAAGAAAGAAAGAAAGAAAGAAAGAAAGAAAGAAAGAAAGAAAGAAAGAGGAGGGAGGGAGGGAGGGAGGGAGGGAGGGAGGAAGGAAGGAAGGAAGGAAGGAAGGAAGGAAGGAAGGAAGAGAAGAAAGAAAGAAAGAAAGAAAGAAAGAAAGAAAGAAAGAAAGAAAGAAAGAAAGAAAGAAAGAAAGAAAGAAAGAAAGAAAGAAAGAAAGAAAAAAGAAGGGAAGATTAATAGTGAAGCCATGTATTTTAGCATTAATTCTGAAGGAGTCTGTAAACTGAATGTGTTAAGCACAGGAAGGAAGGAAGGAAGGAAGGAAGGAAGGAAGGAAGGAAGGAAGGAAGGAAGGAGGAAGGAAGGAAAAGAAAGAAAGAAAGAAAGAAAGAAAGAAAGAAAGAAAGAAAGAAAGAAAGAAAGAAAGAAAGAAAGAAAGAAAGAAAAAGAAAGAAAGAAAGAAAGAAAGAAATCAGGAAAGATTAATAGTGAAGCCATGTATTTTAGCATTAATTCTGAAGTTCTATATAATATTAAAAATGGAGTCTGTAAACTGAATGTGTTAAGCACATGAAGGAGAAGCAAAATCAAATCCTGAAATATTGACCAAGCCAGATCATTGTCTACATTATATTTGAGAAACCCTGCAGAATTTAAGTGCTAGTGAAATGTGTCCCTATCTTCACTGAGGTCCAAGGGAATCTCAGACCAATAAATCTAATAATGTTGTCTGGACAGATTCTAGCACCGTACAGGGATACCTTTGTGAGTGGCTTGAAAACAGCGCGGTAATAACTGGATGTCAGCATAAATTTATCAAGAACGAGTCTTTCCAGGCTGTTTCTCATTTCTTCATTAGTAACTTCTGCAGTAGGTTGAAAGGGGCGTACAGATCATATTGCTTGAACTCAGCAAACCATAACATAACCTATAATGTTGATTAGTAAACAAGATCTGGGTCTAGGCACCTTGAAAATTTTAAGCTATTTATAGATACCTCAAAAATGGTACTTAGAGCATTCAGTAAGAGCTCCTCATTAAATTAAAAAGAGGTACTTAGTTGGGTGCAACAAGCTTCAATCCTAATCCCATTACTATTAATACTATTATTAATTATTGCTTGTCTAAGACCATAATAAAGTTTATTTCTCTCTTGTATTGTTGTTGAAGGTTTGGATAAAGAGGTGGAAAGAATGTTTATCCATTCTACAGTTGACAGAAAATTGGAAAGGACACTTAATAACCTGGCCATCCAAATAATTTCAATATGCTAAGAGAAGTGAAAGAGGAAAATTTAACCAAAAAAAACCCCCTGCAAAGTTCAAAAGTCAAATCCACAAATAAAACAATGAAGTATCAACTCCTAGTTTGTGTATATACCGTTTGTCACACAGCGTATAACACGCATCTTCATTTTAAGAGGGAAATTTCAGGAAAAAATTAAATTTCTAAATAAAAACTTTGAAGCAAAATAAGGGTAGCTCAGAACTTTTTTTTATTAATATTATTACCACTTATAAGGTAAATCAGTGGTCCCCAACCTTTTTGTACCAGGGACCAGTTTCAAGCAGAAAATTTTTGCAAGGACCGGGGGGAAGAGAAGAGAAGGAGGCTTGCTCTCTCGCTGCTCCACCATCCAAGGAAGAAACTGCTTCAAAGAAGCGGGGGCTTTTCCTGTCGCCGCAGCTATTCCGGCGCCCGTTCACCCCCCACTCCCACCCGCGTGCGCGCTTCAATCCACAGTGTCCCATTCTGCCTGCCTGCCTGCCTGCCTTAGTTTCTGGTTGTTTGGGAGCAGCTTCGGCTGAGAATAATAACTATTCGCCTCTTTTACTCAGCCGAAGCTGTTCCGATTCAACCATTAACGAAGGCAGGCAGGCAGAACGGAGCACTGCGGGCGGGCGGGCGGGCGGACGGGGTGGGGGTGGGGAGAAACGGGCGCTCAGGGAAGCTGCGGCGACAGGAAAAGCCCCCCGCTGCTTTGAAGCAGTTTCTTCCTGTGCTGGTGGAGGAGCGAGAGAGCGACTGAGAGAGCTGACCCAGAGAGAAGGACAGGCTTGGTTGCTTCCTCCCTCCCCTTCTTTCATTTGTGTCCTTGATCCCCGATCCCAGCAGCATTCACCTCAAAGGTGAAGAAAGCCGCCATTTTTTAAAAAAAAAAATTCTTTGCGGCCCGGTAGAGAGTGCCCACGGCCCAGTACCAGTCCCGCCCGGTGGTTGAGGACCCCTGAGGTAAATAATGCAAAATAATGCCCTCTGCTTCGCACCGCCCGCCCCCGCCGCCGCCCGGCCTCCGCTCGCACCGCTCGCACCGCTCGCACCGCTGCACCGCCCGGCCTCCGCCGCACCGCCCGGCCTCCGCTGGCTTCTTAACATTATATCGGCGTATAACACGCATACATCATTTGCCCCCTATTTTCAGGGGGGAAAAGTGCGTGTTATACGCCGATAAATACGGTTCTGACAAAGATCTTGGGATACTAGATGACTATAAACTGAAGGAATCCAGCATTGTGAGAAAGGTGTAAAAAGGGCAAAAGCAATTTAGATTAGAAGCAGTTTCCAAACCTTATGAAACTAATAAGCCTACTTTATTTTGCAATGATACAGATCCCATCTCAAATATTGCCTTAGCTTAACACTTTAACAAGCGTCCAAGAAACTGGTACAAGGAATGGCAATGAGAGTGTTCAGGAAAGGGAGGGAGGAAGAAGATGGGAACGAGGGAGGGAGGGAGGGAGGGAGGGAGGGAGGGAGGGAGGAAGGAAGGAAGGAAGGAAGGAAGGAAGGAAGGAAGGAAGGAAGGAAGGAAGGAAGGAAGGAAACATGGCCGTTGTGTTCTTGCCTGTCTTCTGTAGTTAGCAAGATAGTGAAGACTGAACTGAAATTACAATAAAGCAATTGAATATTAGAAAAAAAAATCTAACAATAAAGCAATCTGCCAATCCTATCAATTAAACCGAAAGGAGGTGAGTTTCCTCCAACAAATGCATTCAAGCAGAAGCCATAATACTATACATTGCAGACATTTGAATTTGAATTTCCGCATGATACTTTCCAACTCTATGAAATTGGATGCTTCTGGGATTAATTGTGTTTCATCTACAGTGTCCAACTGGCAAAAACTTTGGTTTGGGTCAGGCATAACAGTGAAGAGCAGTCTGCAAACTTAACAATAACTTTGCAGTATTTCAACATTATAATTTGTAATCAGCCCCAAACCCAGAAAATGATAATTGTGAATTGCAAAGCACATTCCCTCATTCACAGATTTACTGTTAGCACTGAGATGACCTTAACAGATAAAAGGGAATGACTATTTTTAACAATTAACCAACATTTGGATACCCAGGATAAAGTGAAAATTGAGCGTTTCAAAAAAGATAAGCATAATCAAATATTATTTCTTTTCCTTGGCTATATTCTCCATGGATTTTTCAAAGAGTGCCTGTTCGGAGTTTGCTTGATTTGAACAGCACAAAACAAAATCTATTAATCTCTTGGTGGCTCTTCAATCACAAGATTGTTTAATAAAAATACTGCATTTCCACAATCAAATTTAACCATGAGTCTTATCTCAGCGATCTCAAGTGAAATAAGGGCAAGCAAAAACAACTCTGGACAAGCAGAGCACACGATAACTTGTTTTTACCACCCCCTTATAAAGTTATATGCCAAGTAATAAAACTGTTCCCACAAAAATGATGCACTGAGAATCCTTAACTAGGTTAGATTAATAGAGGCCTCATACAAAAACGGGAACAATTTAGATTGCATTTCTAATCTAATATTCCTTATAAATACGTCTTGAGGATAAAGAATTGCAGAAGTACACAGATCACTGCTCACTCTGGTTTTCTCCAAATGTCCCTGTCTCCTTTGTGTGTTAAGATTCCCAACACTTTCATGACCCAAAGTGCTCAGGTGGCAAATCACCTCTGAAGCCCAAATAAATTTTTAATAGGATAGGGCTCTGCCTTCAGAAGCAATATACACTTTCCCCCTATAGTACAATCAGTAACACAGGTATGTGAAATGCTTCCACCCAGACATAAAGCAGGACAAAATAAAAGAAAATGTAAAGATCTTTGTATTTGCACAGTTTATTACGAATGGATAGTCATATCTCCCACCACACAAATAACATCAATCTGGCCCCATTTAATACTTTGCCAGATACAGGAAGGAAGGAAGGAAGGAAGGAAGGAAGGAAGGAAGGAAGGAAGGAAGGAAGGAAGGAAGGAAGGAAGGAAGGAAGGAAGGAAGGAAGGAAGGAAGGAAGGAAAGGAAGGAAGAAAGGAGGGAGGGAGGGAGGAAGGGAGGGAGGAAGGAAGGAAGAAAAGAAAAGAAAAGAAAAGAAAAGAAAAGAAAAGAAAAGAAAAGAAAAGAAAGAAAAGAAAAGAAAAGAAAGAAAGAAAGAAAGAAAGAAAGAAAGAAAGAAAGAAAGAAACTGACTTCCTCTTGCACTTGTCTTATTTGTCACCAGATTTTATTGTTAATTTATGTATGTATATGTTCATAAGACTAATCAATCTATCTATCCATCCATCCATCATTATAATAAAGATACTCCCTAAAAGTAGCACTGATTCATATCATTGACCTGCATGAAATACACTGCTATTATTCCCATTTTACAATGAAAATCCAATTCCGGAAAGACTCAGCAACTTGTCAATATTTACTTGTGATTAACTTGAGGCTGAATGTCTCAAGGTTCTTTTTTTTTTATTACCAGATTACGAAAACTATAGAATATATTCAAATTAGTTATTTTTATATACAAGGAGGATATAAATTCAGGTGCATGTTTTAATGGAAAATGAATCTAGCTGTTGGGCTGACTTGTCAAACTATGGAAGCTTAACCCATTTTAATAAATAGCAGAAACCATACAAAAAGAAAAAAGAAAATTGTTATCGTGTCAGATTTCAAAGCTTTCACCACAAGAAGGTGCAAGAAACAGCTGCTGGCCAATCTTGTCTGTCCTTGAAAATTAATAAGGGTCAAACCTGGTTAGCTCTTGGATGGCGAAGCATCAAGGACATCAGAACTGCAGCCTAGATTGAGAAGGGATAGGGACATCCCTGAAGAATATCTGCCAAACCAGATTGCCACCCAGAAAATTTCATGATTATCAGAAGTCGAACTTGACTTGAAGGTTCTTTTAATTCTGTTGATTGTTAATTCCTTTTTTTTCAAGTCCATATAAATCCATGAGTTTCAAAGACTCAAAAAATATTAATCTGAACCAAATGGATCCAAGTACTTTTTTTTCCCCCTCCTCCTCCATGATTTGCTACTGGAAAATAATCACAGCATTAATAAGATGCTCCCTGGAACTTCTTCTGCATAGTTGCTAAATGCAAACAATGGAAATTTCTGCAGAAGCAAAATAAGGCCAATGATATAATTATAGTGGATCTGTTGGCACATTCCAGGCTAATGTTATTATTTGACAATGCAAAGCTTGTATGATCTCCCAAGAGCCATAATGGAGGCTGCGTTCATCCTAATTGGTTCCAAAGCACAGCCTTTCCTTAACAATCTTTCCTCAGGACCAATAATGTTAATTTCTACAAGACTGTAAATAGTGTTTGCCGACAATACAAACATGGTAATAAGAGGCTAGGTGAGTAAATAATGTGGTTACAAAGCAGCCCATTTGCATTTTTATTTAAAACTGCCTTCGTTAAAAAACAGCTCAGATTTCTTAGGGTGGAAGGAGGGTTGGTTAAGAAGTAGAGCAGTAATTACTCTCTTTAGGGGTTCTTTTATATATCCTTTAGGGAATTGGAATGAAAAGATAAGCAGAATTAGAAAGGGAATCATGTAAAGTATGAAGTGTACTATAAACACTCAGTAAAGTATTTACCATAAGCTACGTTGACCTTTTACATTAATAGAATTTACTGTAGTGGCAATTTATTACTCAAACTATTACAAAACCTCAACATTAATTCAAGATTCAGGAAGAGAATGGTTATAGAAAGTGAACAGAGCTAGAGACATAAACGTATTTCTACAAAAATTTGAATCACGTAAAACTACAGGCTTCAGACTCTAAAAACCAGTCTTCTGTTCCTAATACATAGAACACAGAATGAGTTGGAAGGGTCCTTGGAAGTCTTCTAGTCCAACCCCGTCTATAGTGGTCATCTCACCATAGCTTTTCCTTGACACTCCTAAAGAATGTTTGCACTGGTTATATTTTCACAATGGCAAGCCAGATTTACCAAAAAGGTTACTGAGTTTGTCTATATTGGCCTGGCTTATACATTATGCTAATAAAAGATGACTCCATATAATATGCTAAGCCCCAAATAAATAAGGAACATTTTGGCTTTGTATTACCTGTAGATCTAAGTTTTGTTTCAAAGACCGACTTTAAATGAATGTTCACCATAGGTTAGAGATTAAACCTAAAAAGAGCATCTTCATTGGTAAGTTTAGAAAAACATTTTAACCATTTTATTCCCACACAAATGCTGAAGCCCCATGATTTCAAAATATGGATCTGCAAATCAGTCTCGGTCCTATTTTTCGCAGTGAATGAAATCACTTGATTTCACAGGGAAGTCATGGCAACTGTTTGAAAAGCAAATGGGAGAAAATTGAAGTACCCATTTAAGTTGGTCGGTCAGAACCTTCTGAAATAAATCCATCAAATCTTCCGCTTTCCTGAGGAAACTATGGTAGAAAGTATGGTACCTAATTATAGGTAAAACTCAACTCACAACCATTGGTTTAGAGCATGGGTGACAAACTCGATCACGTCATGTGATTCATATTGTGACCTTTTTTGCCTTTGCAGAGTCGGGGTGGGCGTGGCCTGCATGTGAGGCATCCAGCCCGCGGGCTGCCACTTTGACACCCCTGGTTTAGCGATTGTTTAAAGTTGCAATGGCGCTGAAAAAAAAGAAGACATATGGCCAGTCCTCATACTTACAACTGTTGCCCATGGTCACATGATCAAAATTTAGGCACTGGTAACCAGCAAGTGTTTTTGACAACTGTAATATCCAAGGGTCATATCATCTCCATTTACATGTCAACTCGAAAATATTCCTCTGGTCTTTTAGAGTTGCCAGCAGAAAGGGAGTGGGGGAAGTAGTGCATTCCTTAAATGCTTTCATAGGTAATTTCTAGGCGGCTGAAGCTTCTGGCGCGCAAGATTATTACTGGAGAGCATGATAGATGACTCTTGACTATGGATATGTCCCATTGGAGAATATACATCCCGGGGGTGGGGGGAAAGACCAGGGTCAAGGGTGAAATGAATGATTTGTCTCAGAGTCGGCTACACCCAGGTAGCACCAGCATGTTCACTCCTAATAAATCTTCTTTGAACTCTTGAGAGATGTGGCTAGAGACTCATGATTTAAGTGGATGCCGGAGCCCTGACATTACAATCTCCTCAGCCAAGTTGGGGGAAATCAGATTCACTTAACAACCACAACTCACTTAACAACTGTCTTGCTTAGCAACCAAAACTCTGGTCTCAACTGCAGTGCTAAATCAGCGACTACTTGTACTTTTAAGAAATTAGCTACGTTTATTTGAGCCCTTAATCCACAGGTAGATTGTCATGATGGTGCATGTCTAAAGACATACGAAGACAAAGGTATGAAATAGTTCAGCCCTTCTCAGAACATTGATTTAATATAAAAGATATCCACAATTCAATGATGGGCCGCTTGTTCTATTGGCGTAGAAGAAGCTCACCACATCTGCTATATAATCCAGACTCTTATTTTACAGTGGTTTCACCACCAGCCATAAAAACTGTAACAGTGGAACTGTATAAACAAATTGAGCAGTGTTTTTACTGTAAAACACGAGCACAACTATAAATATTTGCCTTCCCCTTCTCTCCGCATCTGTAATGAGAGCAAGCAAATTCATACCATATGTTTATCGTACAAGGAGAAAAACACGTACCTCAATAGTTCATCGAAGTTTGGGAAGCTGTTAAATTGTTTTAATTCACATTTACCTTTTAAACGCATGCATTTCCTTAGATAAATCACTCAGACGAATGTTTCGGGTGTCCAAATGCCGATGGAAATATTATAGCAATAAGACCAAAATTGGGAGGGGGAGAAGGTGGGGGAGGGGAATGATGCCTTATGCTATTTGTTGCATTTACCTATCATTTTATTTTAAACCTGGACAGATTTCTTTGCTGCAGAATCATTGGATGCAATACTATAGTAACAAATTTCATACAAAAAAGTCTCTGAGGTCGGAATAATATTTTGCCACTCAAGGCATGGAAAGACAAGCAAGTACAGCTTACGACCCTGAGGTCACAATTTTTGCTGCTAAGCAAGGTAGCTAAGAACGGAGTTGTGCCCAATTTTGTGACTTTTGCCAAGCAGATCATTGCAGTCGTTAAATGAATCTGGCTTCTCCTCCCCCCATTGATTTTGCATCTCAGAGGCCAACTGATCACAAATGGACATCATATGACCCCGGATTCTGCAACCAGTATAAAGATACATGTTGATCGCCAAGCACCTGAATTTTGATCATGTGGCCATGGGGGAATGCTTCAACAGTCATAAATGTGAGGACTGGTTTTAAGTCACTTTCTTCAATTCTGTTTGGTTACTAAACAAATAGTTGTAAGTTGAGGACTATCTCAATTGTATACGCTTTTCTCATGTACGAAAGCAAACGGAAGGAGGTGGTGTTTTTTGTGCACTGAAAATGATTTGCATTCTCTATCAAGGAGGACTGGTTGAAGGAATGAAGAATAAACCAAATACCACACGAAGAAAATATTGCTATTGTTGGTTGATGATCCTCTATCTAAAGACAGAGCCAATCTTCCCCACTGCTTTTATCCTATAAAGGATTGTAAGCAGGGGTGGGCTGCTGTGGGTTTGCATGGGTTCGGGTGATCCTCTAAGATTCTGCGCGGTTCGGCGAACCCGCAAATCCCACCCCTGGTTGGCCACACCCACCCTGCCCCATTCCCACGTGGCCTGTTTTGGATGCCAGGTAAGTACAGGACCTGTGCGGAGGCTCGGGGAGGGAGAAAAATTGTCCTCCCGGAAGGCCTCCAGAGCCCATGGAAGACATTTGTGATGACCTGGGGCATGGCACAAAGGCAACACAGTCAGATAATCACTAGGAGTACCTTTATTAGCTCCAACTTTGCCCCCAGTGTCCTGGTTACCTTCTGGGCTGGAGAAAAACTCTCCCAGGAACAGCCTTTGGCTGCAGAGAATCAAGTCCAAAGCGTGGTCAACAAAACCTGTAACTACTGTATAAGTCCAATCAATGTAAAATGAGGTAATTAGTCTGGCAGGGAAGGAGCAAGAATTACAGAAGTGAAGGCATGGCAATAACTCAACACGGTTGTGAAGACACCAGGAACACAGATAACCAAAGTCAATACAACATAAACTCACATTTGCTCCCAGCAGCTGTCATACTCAGCATGCATCTCTTTTAAATTCTTATTCCCAGTCGTGGCTAATGAAGGGAATCAGGGCCCTTTCCTCCCCCATAAGGCATGCAACCCATGTTGCTCTCTTCTCTGTACCTCCCTGCGTGCCCTAGGACGAAGAGGGGGTGAGCCTGGGTCTTCCTCTGCAATCCCTCTCCCTTGTTCTACCTCTGCCCTGCTCTGCCCAGCCAGACTTTGCCCTTCCCCAGTTTCCTCCACAGCCAATGGACCCACACCCCCACTCCCTGTCAGCTGTTCGTCTTCCTCCTCAGATTCAGACTCCAACAGGGACATGACAGTTTTTGCCCTCCTAGAGGCTCCTCCGGAGCCTGGGAAGGGCAAAAACAGCCCACCCACTGTGGTGCAGGAGGCCGACTAGGCCACACTCACCATGACCATGCCCACCCAGCAATTGGGCAGACAACCAGTTGTTGATATTTTTGAAGCCCACCCCTGATTATAAGAAGTGGAGAGAAAGACTGACTGGTACTTGCTTGCCTGGTGTTGTCTAGCCATACTTTTGTTAGTGGTTTTATTAGCTAATTGCAGTTTATTCATGCACTTCATCATGCATGATTGTAACCAGCAAAGAATGCAATGGGACATATATCTAAAATCACAGGATATTGAAAGTACCATGCTGCAGATATCTGCTGCTCCTCCAGGGGAATATTTTATCCATTTTCATTGTATAACTTTTAACGGGATACATACATCCCATATTCTTCACCAGCTGCACAGCTGGTTTGGGGACACAATTTATCTTGATTTTATTTCTACCAAAAAAAAAAAAAAAACATTGTTTGCAGCATGCTCACCATTCCACAGACTTGATTTCCCTGAATAAGTGAGGAAGTTATTTAAACGACATAAGCAGTTTAATACAAGTGAGTTACAAATGCATGGATTCCACAAATAGACAAAGGTAAGTGGGTGTAGGCTTTATCACATATCTAGGTAGATGGACCACAGGAGAAGATTAAGTATCCCAGCTTAGTGACTTGCCATTCTATGAGCTTGTAAGAGAGATACTGGCCAAGCCAAGGGGAAGAATCAAACAAGGAATTAGTCTGGAATCCCTACAAGGGAGGGTGAAGTCTGACCCCTCTTAAGTGTTAATGAACTTTATGTAGTTTTACCCAGATCCAAACCATTAGTATGAGAAGATATCTAGGTAAGAGTTCCTACTTGAACTCTTCAAGAGTGGGTCTAGTTGCTTGTACCTAGAGAGTCAGATCCTAAGGTGTTCTTTAAGTCAACAGTTATTTACACTACAAAAAAAACACTACAGAGATGTTTTGTGCCACATCTACAGAAACCTTTGTTGTAGAACTCTTCAGGCCTTTGATGATTGACAAGCAGCGCTAACAGTTATTTTTCCCTCTGCTCGTGATCCGTTAGATTCAATCTCATCACTCTGGATATTTTCTGAAGTCTTCATTAAGGAAATACCTACAGTTGGGAGCTGTGAAAACCTGCTCAATCATGACTCTTTCATTCAATGATGTCAATGTAATATAATAGGGAATAGGCCTCTGATTTCTAGTTTGTGGCATAGGATTTCAGCAATCTCATGAGCAAACGTGTTTACAAACTCTACTGGAGTGTTTTTCATTAAGTCTTAAAGTCAATCAAGCGAATTGGAACAATCATTCCCTTCTTTGCAAAGTATTGATATATTTTTTTTCTCCTGGCTGCTTTAGGGCCTTGGCTATTGCTGAGAGATTTATGCTTGACAATGTCTTTTTTATTAAAATGAATCAAAGATCTGAGATTCTAATTTCCTTTTTGGAGGAAGAGGTGGCTCTGGTTTTTGCAGCCAAGAAATTAACACACAGTTCTAAATTATGACCAAATTCTCAAACACCACTGTAGCTAGAGATCTATCAATTTGGGTTTTCCTCCATTAAACATTTTTACCCTAACAGACTATTACTATTAGTGAATTTGGACAGAGAGAAAGAAATATACACAAAGAGTTGTAAGACTTGGGAGAGTGAGAGGGTAACTTTCTGTTTCATATATCTGTTTTGCATATCCTTTATTTAGGATACTATTATACTGATTCAAAATTACCTGATGTTCCCCAAGAATAAAGTCAATTGGAACATGAAAAATTGGCCACGTGAACTGATGGCAACTCATATGTACATGGAGTATCTCCCAGAAGAAGAGCCCAAAAATGCATATTTTAATGTTCCAATGTTATGTATGTCATTTTAATTGTTGACTGTAAGCCACCTAGAATAGCCTCAGAGAGATGGGTAGCATAGAAGTCTAAGAATAATAAAATATTTTCCACAAAGCACTATCTTATTTCTTGGAATGCAAGAGAAATGTTTGGTAGGTATGGCTCTATGAAGTGTTGCATCTTTACAAAAGATCACTTTCACGCTTAATTTTTATTTTATTTTCCTCTAACGAGATTAATTTTGCCACAAAAGGAACAAGATGTTTGTATCTAATTTGTACAGTTTGCATTTCACTAATCTCTTTAAAAAGCATGTTTGCAATTCCAGTTGCTATACTCTGATCTAGAGGAGTTTGTGTTCTGAAAAACAATTACTCTTTCTTAGAGTTTCCTGTGTCGTCTTAAGACACCGTTCCAGTAACTTTAAGGTTCTCAATTCAAGTGCTAGTTAATGCAACCTTTGGCAGTCAAAACAGATCAACCAATGGCATCAAAGCTAGTCTGTCATTGGTAGAGGCCATACAATTTAAATAAAAGATACTTTGAAGAAAAATCCATTATATCAATAGACTTTTAACAAAAAGTGTTGACAAACTAATACAAATACACTTAATAAAGAATTTTTTAAAAACAGTGCCATTCTATTAGATTTAGACCATAAATCCATTGCAATTAAAATTGCCTTTTTTCAATTTAAGTAGCTTTTCTTTATCTTCCTCCCAAGATTACTTCCAACTGATGTAAATTCTGCATACCCCTTAATTCTCTCCTACTTATGCAATTCAAGTAATTAAAGTTCAGTAACAACTTATTCTTTCTGCTTCAGCACCTGCACTTCATTTATGTATTTTACCTGAATCATAAATCTGAGGTATTGTCAAAGTGCCATAATATTAGTGGAATCATCAAAGTTAATGAGTCCTTCTCGATAAACAACAGCAATCCCATTACAAAGATAGACCGAAGGTACTCCAGCTATTGTACTCTAAGATTAAATACTATTGTGAATAATTAAGAGAGAGAAATGGCTAATGAAGAAAGCGCTCCACTTTTGAAGCTATTCAAAAACTTTGCTTTCCCGTTCATGCCAAGGATCACAACTTTCATATTGCATTGATTATCACACCGCACATGAGTGAAACCTTCTGAAAAAAAAGATTAACATCCTCCTGGGTAGACCAACATATGAGGACTATAGTTTCTAGCTGAAACGGGAACTTCAGTTAAACTTTAGTCTTCTTTCTGCTCAGGTTTCTTAAGTTTTCATCCAATGTTGTATTTTAATTGAAACACACACACACACGAGCACAGATGGAGCATCCATTCTCTTAGATCTCTTGACCATGTTAGCTATGAATTGGGTGAGTTTAACTTCAATGGGCCTGGAGAGCATCATGTTAGGAAAGCAGAGCTAGATGTTGTGATGATTGTATGGTGTATGCTAGGTCTCCCAAATGAACTGAAGCTACATTCAACCCTAGAAAGGTGACAGAACATTTTCACAAGACAGATTCCATACAAACATTTGAAATACACTTCACAAAGACTGGTGTCTTTCATAGATTTCCATTATATTTTAATCACACTATTTAATGCAATGTGTTTTAAAACCACACTACTAGTAGTACATTCAGTAACAGTAAAATCACTTGTATTAAAAGTTAAATCAGTCTCTCCTTCAATTTGGGCCCAAATATTCAACTTTGCAATTGCCTGTATTCATATCAAAATTTTAGAGGAATCATATATTCCATCTCTCTTTATCCTCTTTTCCATTTTCAGTCTTCAATGTGAATTTAATCTCCACTTTAAATTATAAACTTCCTCAGACTAAAGGCCTGTCTTGTTATTCCAATGAAATAAATTATATATTAGAAATGAGAGAGAGTCTTCTCAATGACGGGATCCAACACAGTGATATTTCTTCCATGGATAGGACCTCAAGAGTTGTCGTTTCCTTTCCAGCTCAAAATCTAAACACTGATTTGCTCAGGCATTTTTTTAATTGTATGTGTATTTCTCTCTCTCTCTCTCTGATATTTATCTATCTATCTATCTATCTATCTATCTATCTATCTATCTATCTATCTATCTATCTATCTATCTATCTATCTATCTATCGTAGAAATCACCCATCTCTCAGAATGATTCGTAATTACCTGATTTGCTCAGCTGACATCTCCACATTTTATTAATGTCATTTTAATTTCTAATTTTTAAGTGGCATCTTATACAACATTAGACACCAAGTGTGGAGCTTAGGAGTTTGAAGTAGGAATCTCTGAACATTTATAAGTTTTAAAGCATAAATGTATGTATTTACAAAGCAAAGGCCCTTACCCATTCTTTCAAGATCTGGCGCACGGCCTCATCAGCTCTTGAGGTATTTCGGCAAGCTAGAATGACATGGGCACCGTGGAGGGCAAAGGATTTTGCCGTTTCGAAACCTGTCACAAAACACATACGGAGAAGACACAGTAAGGAACACAACATCAGGTCAGCAGGGACATCTGTCTGCCTGGGTCCTAAGTATTTGTGAAAATGTTTATTCTACCGACTCATCAAATTTCAAACTGGCTTACAAAAACCTGGAACCGATACAAAACAAAGTCAACTTAAATGCATGGATATGGAATAAAAATAGCAGCGTTAAACTTTGCAATCAGCTTTTTTCCTGCTTCAGATGTGAATTCATTAGCGTGATTAACTGTTGCTCTTTCGCGTTTTTATCCATTTCCTTTGAGATTTTTCAATTACAGGTTTCTTTTTAAAAAATGCTTCAGCTAACGTTTTAAATGTAACACAGACTTTGGAGGCAAGGGGGGGGAAAGGCAGCTGTAAAAGCACCGAAAATGAATCCAATGAAAAAAAGCCAATGCAAATCGCCATGACCCAACTATTTAAAAACTGACAAGACCTTTAGCACATGGATTAATCTTCTGTTTCAGTTAGTGGAAGCATCCCACGCTTGAAGAGGCAACTGAGAAAAGGGACTCATTTCAATCCCTATCCATTTGGGTGAGGGAGTGAAGTCAGAGTCCCTGTCTGCTCTTTCCAAAAGTAGACACAATATTTATTTACTTATTTACTTGTTTATGTGTTTGTTTTTATGTATTTATTTATTAATGTATTTACTTGTTTATTTCCCGCCTTTGTTATTTCTTACAAACAACTCAAGGTGGTGAACATACCCAACACACCTTCCTCCTCCTATTTTCAACTGTTTAAATCCTCCTCCTATTAAATCCTCCTCCTGTTTGCAATCCTTGTGCTATTTACAAACCTTCAGACCATCCCACACACAAATACACCCTTCCCTCAGACCAGGGGTGGGCTTCAAAAATTTTAGCAAAGGGTTCTCTGCCCGATTGCTGGGTAGGCGTGGCCCAGTTGGCCTCCTGCACCATGGCAGGGAGGGGGCATTTTTGCCTTCCCCAGGCTCCAGAGGCTTTTTTCGAGTCTCCGGGAGGGTGAAAATGGCCTCCCCGGGCCCCGGAGGCTCTCTGGAAGCTGGAAACAGGCCCATTTCTGGCCTTCCTGAACTTCCGGGAAGCCCGTTTTTCACCCTCCCTGAGCCTCCCCGCGCATCCTGCCCTTACCTGCATCCAAAACGGGCCATGTGGGGACTCCTGGGAGAGGTGGGGTGGGTTGGGTTGGGTGGGGCCAGCCAGGAGTTTGATTTGGGGGTTCTTCGAACTGTACAGAATCTTAGCTAGGGGCTCTCCCGGACCCCTGCCTCAGATCTTCTTCATCCGTTCCCTCAGAAATCTACTCGCAGGCCTTCTTCGTGCAGGTGTTCCTACCCGGCTACCTGGCTAATTTGAGCCACACCCCAGGGGGAGGGGGTGTTTCAAGACAGGCTGGCTTTTGTTTCTCTCTCTGTGTGTGTGAGTGTGTGTGTGTGCGTGTGACAGAGAGAGAGAGAGAGAGAGAGAAGTTTTTTTAAAATATATATATATATTTGTATTTTGAATACGGTGTATTTTCCAGGCATACCATTTTACAAAAGGAAAAAAGAAAAAGAAAAAGAAATAGAAACATATATACTGATAGCAATAGTAATAGTACAACAAAATAATTCTAACCATATTCATGATTATGTCAGCTTCTTTGCAATCCTATTGATTATATTAGCATACTTATAAACAACATTCATGTTTTAACTTGAACACAACAAGAAACAATCTTTCTTCATCTAATTTCTGGTCAGAGAGGATGACTTTTCGAAGTGGCTACAACCCCATCCAGGCTTTTGACCTCACAAAGGCAATGGCACAGCAGAGGGCAGAGAGGGGTTGTGCATAGCCGGAAAGGTTAAATGAGCCGTGGTGGCGCAGTGGTTAGAATGCAGGACTGCAGGCTACTTCTGCCGACTGCCAGCAGTTCGACAAGACTTACCGGGTCAGCCTCCCATCCTTCTGAGGTTGGTAAAACAAGGATCCAAATTGTTGGGGACAATATACTGGTTCTGTAAACCGCTTAGAGAGGGCTGTAAAGCACTGTGAAGTGGTATATAAGTCTAAGTGCGATTGCTGTTGCTATTAAATCAAATGGCCTTGGAAGGGGAGGTTACATCTGAAGATTACAAGCTATTACAAGCAGCGAGACGGCTTTCGTTCAACTACCAGGATCATAAGCTATGCTAAATAGCCTGACCTCGGGGATGCCGCAACGTGTGAAAAATGGTCGTGTCACTTTTTTCAGCACCTTTGTAACTTTTAAAAGTCACTAAACAAACCGCTGTAAGTTTAGGTCAACCTGCACTATATAGAAGGGAGAAGCTGAAGGTGTAAGATTTTTAAGCATTTTGCTGTGGAGAATCTACCCACAAATAAGAATTTGGCATTGTATCAATCAGAATAGAACTGGAAGGTACCCTGAAGGTCTTCTAGTCCAACCCCCCCTGCTCAAGCAGGAGAACCTATACAATTTCAGGAAAAGTGACTGTCTAGTCTCTTCTTAAAAACTTCCAGTGATGGAGCACCCACAATTTCTGAAGAAAAGCTGTTCCACTGATTAATTGTCCTCACTATTTGGAAGTTTCTCCTTAATTCCAGGTTGCTTTTCTCATTGATTTTTTTCCATCCATTGTTTCTTGTCCTGCCTTCGGGTGCTTTGGAAAATACATTGACCCCCTCCTGTCTATGGAGATTCTCAGTCATCCAGATCATGGTTGTCCCAAAAGTGCTTTTTCAAGAGGACTTTCTGGTTTTTCTTTGAAGACATTTCGTTTCTCATCCAAGAAACTTCTTCAGCTTCTTTTTCTTGGATGAGAAGCTAAATGTCTTCAAAGAAAAACCAGAAAGTCCAGTTCCTTCTTGAAAAAGCACCTTTGGTTGACCCCTTCCTCTTTGTGGCAACCACTCAAATACCGAATACTGCTATTATGTCCCCTCTAGTCCTTCTTTTATCTAGATTAGCCACCCCAGTTTAATACTTTCCAATTAGAAAGACTCGAATTAGTGCTTGAATATTCAACACAACAGATAAAAAAGATGACAATTTGTTCCTTTTTTTGTTTTAAGCAAGATGCAGGATTGGTTTAAATCTTGTTTATCCAAAGGAAAAAAACACTATTAAATATACACAGCTTCACTTCTAGCAGTACCCTGGGGCAAGACAAATTTAGTTTACAACATAGGGTATAACTTAAGATTAAAGAAACAACAGCTTACATAAATTTATACCATTCTGTGCAATTACATGCTTACAGTGTTTAAGTCTAAGCAATTTCTCTTCCTTTTTAAAGCCATTCATTGTATCAGGCAACTTTAATTATCTGCGTAATTCACCGCACACAGATGAATCTAGTTTTCAACATATGCAAAATACTTTTCCCTGTTTTAATTCCACTGAGCAAATGCAAGCAAAGAAACTTTCAGAAGGCAGTTGCTGAGCTGCTCCATTTTTAGTGGGCCATATGCTTTACTGTTTTAATAAAATAAAGATTGATATTTAAAAGCCAATTTACATTTGTTTCGAAATTGGTTTCATACTGTAATACAAACAAATAGCACTTGATTACTAAGTTTAAGTACTCCCCAGCAAATTTCTAACAGAAGATCAGAAGTGCTGAAAATTAAAATGGTTGCTTAGTGCCTTTTCCTTTTCCTCTAAATCTTCACAATTAAGAAAGATCTGACATCCTTTCTCAGTTCCCTTCCAAAACTCTTCAAACATCTTCTGGGCTGATTCTAATTAACAACCGTGGTTAATAAGAACACACCTTTTTAATATTCATTGTCAACTGAGAGTAGGATCAGTTTGCCAGCATGTTTGACCCTCTCAGTCCATCTAGGAATATTTTATGCAAAGTGCTCTGAGCTCCAATCCTTTCCTAGTTTTGGAAAATCCTCTCAATTGATTTGCAAATGTCTTGCTCAAATACTACCTACATCCCTCCCTACATCAAACTATGCAGGTAATCTTCAAATTACAATCCTCAAGTTACCTATACATTTTTAAAATAAATCAAAACAATCATTCATTTAGTGATCATTCGAAGTCACAATGGCATTGGGGGAAAAGGGGGAGTTATGACATTTTTCATTTACGGCTGTTGCAGCAACCTATGGTCCCATGATCAAAATTTGCACACTTGACAACCAGTGTCAGCCTCAGAAGCCATATTTCACTTAGAAGCTTCGAGGCTGCCACATTTACTGGCTGGGAATTTGGGAAGGGGGGATTTTCATAGAGAGGTGGAAGATAAGACTCAACAACATTCTTTCTCAGAGAGTCAAGGACATGTTGCCCTGCACCTGGAGGGGAGTGACTGGAGGGATGTCTCCAATGGGGATGAAGATTTGATTGGGCCATGTGATGGACTGATGGGTGCAGGGGATGGATCTTTGAATTTCTATTGGGAAGGAAAAAGACTCGGGTTTTCCCAGATGTGCCAATATGACAACTCTAATAAAATGGAACTTTGAGAAAATGCTTGTCCCAGAGTTTATTGGTTTGGAGATTGCTAGTCGGAACACTGACAGCATATATTTATGATGGTTGCAGATTCCTGGGGTCACGTGATCACCTTTTGTGACCTTCTGACAAGCAAAGTTAATGGGGAAGACAGATTCACTTTACAAACAACTTAACAACTGCGGTGGTTCACTTAACAACCGGGGCAAGAATGGTTGTAAAAAGGGACAAAGTTAACTTAACAGCTTAGCAATGGAAATTTTGGGCTCAAATGTGGTTGTATGCCAAGGACTATGTTTTAATTGTATATTTAAAAAAAAAACAGAAGGAAAAGATGTAAGAAGGAAGTTCAGAGGGTGTATCTTCATAATAAAACCGGTGTGAATATTAACAGTGTATATACAAAAGACTGTTGTAATAATGCTCCGTATAAAGCTGTATGTAGCTCTAATAACCAAGTCTAAGCTGAATTTCCCCTGACAATCTATTTTCAAAGGCAACAAGCCAACAAAAAACATGGCTCACCCCATATTAATCATTTCCTTCAAAAAAAAAATGAAATTCCACTAGTGTTTAGAGTTCTGTTCTTCATTAAACCATTAATATTTTATAATATATGGTGTTTTCGGTAAACTGTTAGCCTCTGGATTTCCTGCCAGATAGCTGAAGCAACATAGACATTTTATACAACATCAATGGAGTGTAAGATAAATTATCATCTCGTGTATGATATACAGAAGAAACCTCTGTTTATTTTGGTTCATTAAAGTACTAAAGTGTTTATATCTTGACTTTTTTTTACCTCAGTTCCAAAGACTTTATCAAACAATAAGAGTGTAAAATAAATTAGAATGCCCAGTTAGAAAAGATACAGTACATCTCAAGAAATATGATGATCAGCCAGCATAGTTTCTTCCTACAATCATCTTTGTCAGAGACTCTTTTCAATGGAGACATCAAGCACTGGACAGAATTCTTCAAAAGTGGAACAAGATTGCATTTTGGGGGTTTATTGCATTTTGAGGAAACAGAAAAACATTTTGCACTTTCCAGCTAGCCAACTTAACCCAACAATGCCCCCAAACTGTTGAGAGCCCAACTATGCTTTCCCATCCCAATTCTCTGTCGGATGATGACTAAATCAAGAAACTTATTAATTGAATTTGTAAAGAGCACTTAGCTATTGGGAAGTTTGAAGGGTTTAGTTTTAAAGAACCACCATAAAAGCTGACACAAGCCAGAACATAGAACAACTCAAAGAAGTAGTGTAAGATCAGAAGGTATGGAAAGACCTGGCCTATAGAATTGACAATAATCAGACATGACTGAAATGGATATCATAATAATAATCATCATCATCATCATTGCAATTTGTAAACAAAACATACTTTGGAGATTAGCATGATATAAGAGCCCATATGTGTCACTTATTCAACCAACCATGCTTAAACGTCATTTCAAAAAACCTTGGTTAACTCAATCATAAACTTAGTGCAAGAAAAGCAGAATGCTTTTTTCAGAAGTTCATATTTCACATTACTCGTCTGATTTAAGAATTAATTTGGCAAACCGTATACTTACAAAGCACTGGATTCTTTAAAGTTGACCAAAAACTTAAATTATACCATGCTTAATAGTTTGAATATGCTTCTACGAAACATGTGCATTTTGCACAGATTTAAAAAATGAAGATGAAATATAGGCAAAATATATTGATTAAATCCCATTGTTATTTTCTAAGTCTACCCATAAAAATAAAAGCCAGCATCAAGTATATTAAGATTTGTTCATTTAAAAAAAAAATTGGTTTGAACAAGGCAAGGTAGAATTTTGATATCTATTAAAATGTGGAAATAAAAAATACTTTAACAAGGTACATGCCAACTTTATGTATACTTATAAATATATACATGCACACAGCTTTTAGACCACATAGAGTTCCAGTTGAAACATTTAAATCGCCTACTTCTCTTTAGAAATTGCAAAAACGCATTTCACATAGAATTAGGCACAAAATGTGTAATTTAATAGGTATTTTCAGAGAATTATTGCGATATCTAGGTGGATCGCTGGGCAGAGGGGGATAAAAGGTGGGATATTTTGATATAGTAAGATTATCTATATGAGACTGCCTTTGAGAAGTGCCCAGAAAGGTCAATGATTCCAAAATGTAATAGCCAGAATATTGCCTGGAGCTAGTTATGGCAAGATGCAATTTCTTCATTACAACAGTTTCATTGGCTTATGAACTGTTGCCAGACAAATTAGAAAGCTGTCTATAAATGTTGAAGCCTCAAAAGGCTTAGGAGATAAAGTATCTAAAGGATCAGTGAGAATTTGGCCATTTACTCTTCATTATTTGATAAGAATCTCCCTAGTTATTAAGACCTTGTGTAGAAGCTATCATTCTGGCCCCATTAATGCTTGACTTACATTATCTCATATTCAAGAACGTACCTTCACAGGGGTGGTAACTGTCCTCACACCAGCTATTTTCTTGCAGCATTGAAGCCTTCTCTTTCAGTAAACATTTGACTAAATCATGAGTTTTAAACTCATGATGTAGTTTTAAAATAGTTTGCTACCAGATATATATATATATTTGTAGTGCAGAAAGTCACCTTGGTAAACGAATGCAGGAACTGAATATATTTCATAGCCTGTGTACTGACCTAGGATAGCAACTTTTCATTCTAAACCTATTCTAAAAAGCACTGAGCTTAGAAGAATGGAATTGGGTGAAATAAGGATTATAGGAGAAAGAAAAACAGATGAGTAAATATTTCTGATGGTTATATAATAGTTGCTATAATGCAGTGATGGCTAACCTTTTCATTGTCGCGTGCCAAAAGTGTGCATGCAAACATGCCTGCACCCATAATGCAATGCGCATGTGACTCCCCCTGCCTCCTGCGCATATGCGCCCGCCCCCCTGCGTACTGCATGCCTCTGTGCATGCATGTCACCCCGCGTGCCATGTGCCTTTGCGCATGCACGCGTGACCCCCCCCGTACCCCACACCTCTGCGCATGTGCATGCATCTCCCATGCATGCCCTGCCCTCCATGCATGCATGGCAGATACCCGACAATCAGCTGACTGGCGGGAGGCACGCACACATGCGCAGTGGACCTGATCCAGGGCAACAGCTCGCAGGTCTTGGCCTGTTCGGGTCTTTTCCCGTATAAGATTGAGAGTATCTTGGCGACATTTCGACGAGGTCCCACTCACCATCCTCAGGCTGGTGCTTCAGGCTGGTGTTACAACACAGCCAACGACCCAGGAGATTACAGCACAAGACCCAGGATGTCCAAACAATAGAACTCAGAAGGTCATCACACAGCCCATTACCCAGGTCGTTACAACACAGGAGGCTGATAGACACACAGCCAATACCTCAGCCACACGTTCTTACGAAAAAGCCAACCAATCTGCAAACATCAACTCCATCAAGAAATGACAACACAGCCAACCAGACCACTTACAACAGAGCCAGTGCACCACACCTCTCCACCAGTATTTATAGAGACAGCAGCTCCGATCACGCTTTGCTCACACAAGCATGAAGCCAAAAGCACCAGCCTGAAGATGGTGAGTGGGACCTCGTCGAAACGTCGCCAAGATATTCTCAATCTTACACAGGGAAAGATCCGAACATGCCAAGACCTGCATCCTGTACCTGTGAAAATCTACGAATGTATGTATGTATGTTATTTAGGTTTCTTCGGGTATTTTCCCACGTCTTAATATTTGTGCTTTTAAGACGTGGGAAAATACCTGAAGAAACCTAAATACCACACATATAAATACCCACGAAAGCATAAGAAAAAACACACACACATATATATACAGTATATATGATCATAATGACAATGATGATGTTTGTATATTTGTATGTTAATACCTTGGACACCTAGAAAGCACATTGCTCAACATAAAAAGGAAATGTATGATATAAAATAAAATAAACCTATTCTAAAAAGTGTCCTCTGTCCTGGCTCCTGTCTTCTTGTATCTGACACATAATACTAAACCATGAAGGATGGACTCAAGCATCATGCTAAGCTTAAAAACAAACCACCTTATTATGGCTTAGCACTACACATAGACTATCGTTCTAGAGAAACGCTTAAGAAACATTAAAAAAATATTCTTTTAATGAGTATCACAGCATACATCAGAATACAATTGTCACTACACCAAAAATAAAGTTCGATGACATGTTATGGAACTGGTACACCAGTTGGAGGTCAGTAGGATCCATACAACAGTAGAACCTGGATTACAAGGGGTCCCAATGAGTCAGCCAAATATTTGACCTATCATTTTCCCTAGGTTGAGAAAAGACTTTGGGGGACATGGCACAACACTGCTATCCATTTTCTTGCTGAGTGGATACTAAAATAACCCAAAACCTTGTTTGAACTGATTTTTCCATGCGGTTCAGGAGAAATTGAAACTGTCATTCTTCTACTGCCTTATTGCAGTTTTCAAAGGGATCCAAGGAACTCATTTATTCTACCCATTTTGCAACAACATCCTAGACAGGATTTCTACTTTCTAGTTCTACACTATGGTAATACTGTCCCCAAATTTTCCATGACAGCAGTCAAGATACATCAAAAATCTCACATGATCAAATGTTTGTTCTTATATTCCTTTGCCTGTTTAATGTGCATGGATCACTGACCGTGATAAAGAATTCATGTATGTATATGTAATACTCTGCTCTGTTTTCTTCCCCAAATTCTAAGATTTCAACTGCTGGAACTCTGACTTGAACACAACCAACAGCGTCCCAGAGTTTTAATTTTAGAACCAGAAGTTCTTAAATATCTTATGCATGCTCCCTTACAGACCTCTTAGGAATGGGATGAGGTCAACAGTAGACAGTTTGTCTGAAAGTTCTCCAGTTTGTCAAAGCAAATTTTTTCAGGAACAGTTCAAAATAACTCAGCGACTTTCTGCTCAAGAACTCAATATAAAGATTATGTTCATCACATTTAGGTCTTTTAAGTACCTCTATAATCTCAGCCCTCCCAAAAATAACAGAATAGAATGACAGAATTTGAAGGTCTCCAACCCCCGTCTCTGCAGGAGATCCTATACCATTTCAAATGGATGTCCACTCTCTTCTTTAAAAAACCCAGCAATGAAGCACCCACAACCCCTGAGAAAGCAAGCCATTCCATTGTCAGGAAATTCTTCCTTAGTTCTAGGTTAGTTCCTCCTTGATTAGCTTCCATCCATTGCTTCTTGTCCTGCCTTCAATGCTTTGGAGAATAGCTTGACCCCCCTCTTCTTTGTGGCAGCCCCTCAAATATTGGCAGACTGCTATCATGTTATCCCAGGCCTGCTTTTCATTAAACTAGACATACCCAATTCCTGCAACCAAACACAAAATACAAAGTGGAGCTTTACACAAGGCTAATCAGCCATTTTTCCCAGCTGCCATTAGTTTAGGACAACTTTAAAAGTGCCAGAAATGTCATTTTCCTCGCCTAAAGTATTATGTTTTGCTCTTTTTACAGCCCCCGCTTAGAATTTTTTTTTTTTACTCTGCACAACCTACAACCTGCAATTTGTATTTAACAACTGAGAAGTAAAAGGAACATTTAGAGCAAAGAAAAAATTGTCACCTACTTTTGCACTTAAAACAAAAAAGCAGAAGTTGCCTTCTGGGATAATGGTGGGGACAATGACACCTATGAGTATGAAAATATGTTTTTGAAGCAGGACCCAATCTCCTAACAGCATCGTCTTTCAGATGTAGCAATTCCTCTGCAGCTCCTATGAACAGGCCAACTGCAGAAGAGAGTACTAATTAAGCATTAAGGAAAAACAAAATTAGTTGCGTGTTTTAAATCTCCTTTTGGCAAGTACAATAGTGCAATATTAATACAAGCAGTTTCATAAAATGAAAAAGGCATATTTCAACTCCGATGAAATTAGAAGACTGTTTTGTCAGCTAAACGATTCTGGATCCTTCAAGCATTAAGCCAACACATTTTCTCAGAGTTGAGGAAGCAAGTGCAACTTCAAGAAGAAGAAAAATAGAACAAAATGCGAGCTTCCTTACACGATGTTCCATTCACTCTTTCCTTTACACATTTACAATGATGGGACAAACTTCATGTCAGCTTTGGAAGCCATATTGAGATTTGATGCTCCCACGCTGCCACAATTGAGCCTGAGAAAGTGGGAGGGAGGAATTCATTGGAGTATATCTAGTTAGACAAAATAAAATTCTTTTGCTGGTTCAAGGTCACGGGAGTGTGGCGCATAATTAAATGGGAATCTTACTTTTGGACCATGTGATTGGATGATGGCTAAGGTGGGGAATGGATTTGTAGTTTTGACTTTTGCAAGGAAGCCCGAAACTTTCAGATTCGGGATTCCACAGATGTGCCAGTTGCTATCCAAATAAAGGAACCTTTGAGAGGTGACTGTCTCGGAGTTATTGGTTGGTATGGAGGGTTGCTGGAACGCTGACATTTCATTCACAAAAGTTAGCATTCTACCCAATAGGAGTTTAAAGTTACTAAAATACAGGAAGTCCTCAACCACAACCGAGCCCAAAATTTATGTTGCTAAGCAAGACAGTTATTAAGTGAACTTTGCTCCTTTCTTTACAATCTTTCTTACCACAGTTGTTAAGTTAATAATTCGGTTGTTAAGCAAATCTGGCTTCCCCATCGATTGCTTGTCAGAAGGCCGCAAAAGGTGATTCCATGGCCCAAGGAATATTGCAACCGTCATAAATACAAGTCAGTTGTCAGGCATCTGAATTTTGATCAAATGTCCATGGGGATGCTGCAAACAGTCGTAAGTGTGAAAAACTCTCATGAGTCACTTTTTTCAGTACTGTTATAACTTTGAAAGGGCACTAAATAACTGTTGTAACTCGAGGACTGCTTATAATTTTAAAAATGTTGCTTCAGGAGCCAAATGCCAGCAATGTTAAAGGCAAGAGAACACTTCTTAAAATATTTTACCCTGAACTGCATGGTTTTGCCAAACTTGGTCCTTTCGAAACTCCTTTCTCATATAAAGAACAAACGCTGCCTAGCATTTGCTCTGGAGAAATTTTCAAGGTACGGAAATTATTCATGGCTATTTGCCTAAGCACCATCCCAGTTCTTGATGAAAATCTCCCCTTTCAGAGAAGTGTATCACACATGCAGCAAGATAATCGCCTTACGATGCTCAGAAAGACATTCCCTACAATGTGATCCAGCCAGAAGATACGACATTTCATAAGTTTTTTTCATCAACCTCTGGAAGGACCCGGGAAGCTCAAGAAACCAACTTAGCATAAACTTTACTCGGTTTTAGATTTAAGTTTCCGTCATAATCAAATTTATTATTCCTAAAGTTCTTGTTTTATATTACCTGCGCCCTACAAAAGATCTGCCAACCACAACTGGGGAAGAAGAATGTGGAAAGGAAACAAGACTTCTAATTCAGCTTCACTTCCAGTTTTAATAATCTCACCCCCAATACCAATTTACACAGATCCCCTTTAATCCCAAAAACGTGATCACATCTGCCACTTTGGTTCCAATGACTGCATCCCGATTCATTTTTCTTTTTGCAGCATGTGTCTGCCTTCTGACATACCTAAAGTAGAATTTAACACAAATGCTGCATACCGCCTAGTTTTGCACTTCATGTACCATCACTGATTGTTTCCATTTGAGGAATCATGTGAACAACAACAACAAAAAAATCTTTCCCCTAACCACGAGGCACCACAGAAAGGATCGAGAGAGGAAATTGAATCTAAAAAATCACTTCTGAATGGTCTGCTTTCTCTTCCTGATTTCTTCAAAAGCAGATGCAACCGTACAATGGCACCACTGTATTTGCGCAGCTGCTCACAATAGCAGCTGCACAATTCATGCAACTTCAAAACAAAGCAAAATCAAACTACATGCAGTTCAAACCCCCTGCAAAACAAACTTCCAACCTAGTTACAGATTTGAGCAACTATTCAAGAGGGCAAAGGCAGAAACATTGTGTGATGGACTACATGAAGCGACAATTTCTCAGGAAATAAGGAGCACAGTCCAGAAAGGGAGTATGAGACATTAGGCAGCACAACCTAAAACTGGATAGGAGGCAGAGGCATTCTAAGTTAGGACAGCCAGTTTGTAGAATCTCTCAGGATGTATCCGTTAGAGGGAGAGCAGTAAACGTTTAGTATGGCAAGATTCTGTCTACTGGATGTAAGCAAATAAAAGACTGAACTTCAGCTGGATTTTCTTTGTCTTTCTTGGGCTAAGCTTGACACATTGTGCTTCTTTTTTTATTTTTCTGATTTTTCTTTTCCTTCTGTCCAACTCTGAAAAATATTGGGAAGAAATTGTGTTAAGGGTCTCAGGGTTTCATCCATTTATTCAAAAGCACAATTATTTTCTGAAAACTGAACCGAATTTAGTATGGAGGAAAATAACAGCCAAAGAAATTCTGAGTTTCAAAATGGGCTGGATCGAAGCAGGGCTGTAGATTTCTATTATAGGGACACTGGACAGTAGCTCGAATTTTTATCTCTCCATTCTAAGTTCTGCCTTCATTTTTTTTTTTCCTAGCCATGTAACTTTTAATCAGATTTAAAGATGGGAAAGAATTCCAGAAGCTGAGTTGTATAAATCTTTTTACCCATTCCACCCCAACCTCAAATTTTTCCTTGATTTTTAAATATTTTCTCTCAAACTTACTCAGGAATAAGAAGAATTAAATTTAAAAAAACTGAAAACAAAATGTTGTTTAACTGAACAGTTAAGTTTCCATTTTTGACTTTAGTCCACACTTTTTTTTACACAAAAATGAATTCATGCAGAAATGGAAGGTCAAACATTAATACAGTTGCACGCAGGTTTTCAATTATGCTAAATCTCAAAGGCAAAAAAAGGTTTAGTGAAAAAGTAGACATATAGTGCAAGAAGTCTATTTATTTTTCTTTCCAGCCTTTCAAAATGCGAGTCTACGGGTAATCCTTGTTTAGTGACAATTAGGACCAGCAAAGGCAGGCAATAAAATGAGGAATCCCTGAATTTAGAAAACCTTTTTAGTCTAGTGATGACATGATAGCAGTGTTCCAATATTTGAAGGGGCTACTACATGGAGGAGGGGGTCAACCTAAACACAGAACAAGAAGCAATGTATAGAGACTAATCAAGGAGAAAACCAACCAAGAACTGTGAAGAAATTTCCTGGTAGTTACAACAATTAATCAGTGGAGCATCTTGCCTCCAGAAATTGTGGCTGCTTCATCATTAGAAGCTTTTAAGAAGAGACTGGACAACCATTTGACTGAAATGGTATAGGGCCTCGTGCTTGAGCAGTGGGTTGGACTAGATGATCTCCAAGGTCCCTTCCAAACTCTGTTATTCTGTTTCGGAAAGCGACAAAGAATTCTAGAAGTACCACACAGTTTAGATTGCAGCATACATACAGAACTCCCTACATGAGATTTCAAGGACGTACAAGAAAGTTTTAGATACAAAGGTTTGTGCCTTGATAACTACATCCATCTTAGCCTTCAGTTAAAAATACGGGGCTGCTATTAACTCACACTGTGTTTCATCCTGCCAGGCATGTTTGCCAATAAAGTTGAATTCAATTATTAGTGGAGATTAGTTCCTATACCTTTCCACTTCTGAACTTTAGCACCAGCAATTAAAATATAAAATAGCCCAGTCAAAACTAATCTTTGTTTTGGTCAAACTTTGAAAGAGTTTTGCTATCCTCCGCTATCCTTCTAAAGAGCAACATCGCCCTCAAGTGAGGACAAGAAAAAAGTCTACAAGAATGCTCAAGGCCCACCAGATATACATTAATAGAGGTTTTTATCCTGATTTTCTAAGCGACAGAGCCCACAAAAAGAAATAACAATATAAGTTTGTTTACCGAGAGGATCAACATTTTAAAAACGTATTTATAATAAGAAATTGAGATTGATCGTGTCATCTTTTTTTTACTGAAATAAAAAAAAAAGTTTTTTCTTAACCTAGATGCAGAAATACAAAAAGGAAAGTGAAGTTTAGAAAATTAAGCGTTAATTTTATTACATGGATCAGGGGTGTTTTAGAGTAGGCTTGGTTTTTAATTGCTGGATGGAATGCACGAGAGTGGAGGATTCCAGTTAATGAAGGAGACTCGATTGTTCACTGATACATGATTCTAAAACATCCATGTTGATTCTTGGTCATCCAGGTCAAAAAGCAACTGAAGACGTTTCGCTTTTCATCTGAGAATCTTCTTCAGTTCTCAGTTCTCTCTTGAATTGAAGAAGCTTCTTGGATGAGAAACAAAACTACTTCAAAACAAAACAAAACAAAGAAATTCTCCTGAAGCCTTTTGACATTCACACAACCATTTTCTTTATTCACACTATGAGTAATTGGTAATTATGGGAGATTAAGTACTAAGGAAGGGATATCCAGAAAGCAAAAGCTTTCTTGAACTCCAAACCAAACTTTACTACATCTGGAAAGCATGCTAAGAACCATAATACCTCCCGTGGGGTGGAAACACTGAGGGCTGACATATTGAAATGGCACTAGGTTAGAGAGTTTAAATAATCTAGAATGTTCCTTATTTAAACGCCAAGCAAGAACAAGATTCCCTCATTTCTTCTTTTAGTAGACAACTTTACTGAGGGTGGAGGTTTGTTCTCCATGATTGCTCAGAGGACAAACTTGCCACCTTCATCCTACATCCAAGATATAGATATTTGCCACTATCACAAGACAACCTTACTTCTGCACTTCATTCCCCAATAAAATAAAAAAATATTCCAGTGGTTTAAAAAGCTAGTAATTAAGAAAGCAAGTTCCCATGCAGATAAATAATCCTGGCATCTAAAGTTGAAACTAATGAGATTATTTTATTGAATAAAGTTTAGATTATCAGCCAGAAGAGGGCAGTATCCAGGTGACCATGAAATGTGGTTTATATGCAATTATGGCTACATTTACAGTACCTATCAGCGGCTCCTGAAATAAACCTTAGCCTCACAAGTGGGTGTGAAATCAAGGCAAGCACTTTTAACATGCTATAGACAGATACAGCAAGCACACCTACACTTCACCTGAAAAAATGTTCGGATTTGGATCCTACATGCATACACTGAATAAGGGAAGGAGGGAGGGAAGAAGGAAGGAAGGTTCCACACTCAATGCTGGTTGAATGAAGGGTTAGCTGCAGCAGTGACCTACCTATTCCTGCATTTGCTCCTGTGATTATGATCACCTTGCCACTCAAATCTCGGCCTTCTAATATTTCCATTGCTGTGGTGTTGCCATCATATTTCTGCTTCGTGTTGGTTTTCATGGGATTATCTTCCACGGTGAATGCCATTCTGGGATCAAGGTATGTGGTCCTCTTGTTTATATGGCTTTGAAGGAAAACAAGAAGCATTTTTCCATGTCAATACCTCATTTTATTACCACGCAAACAGCTCCATGGCCATACATCTACACGTAAACTCAACCTTGAAGCAATCAAGAGAGCCATTTCTATCACATTGAAGATACCAGCTCAATCAGGTTTTTTAAAGTTTCATACCATTCTATACCCTACAATGGACATCTCTGCATTTGTGGAGGGGCAGAGGTAGAAGACCTGGCTCACATCCTATTTGACTGTTGCCTGTGTAAGAGGGTGAAAGGCAGGCACCTCGGTCCACATACCAAACAAATGACCCATTGGGATCCCCTTTATCAAAACAACTTACCTTATGTGCGGCCAGAATCTGAAAATAACATTTAACAGAGCACAGTACTTATGCAAAATGGTTCAGTTGAGATCGACATATGTGGCACTGATTGAGATAGATTGTAGGAGTGATGTTGAAATATAATTTTATCATATTTTATTTATCTATCTATTAAGTTACTGTATTTTATTCCAATTTCATTTTAAACTGTATTTTATCCAATTCCGTTTTAAATTGGTTTTATCAGATTTTAGTAATTATTTGTGTCTGGAACTCTGCACTGATATGGCCTAAGGGCTAAAAAATAAAGTGAAGTTTCATAGTTCTGAGAAGTAATGCAAAATTAAATGATGAGAGTCTTTGATTCTTACTGACTCTGCTTCATAAAGATAGAATAACAGAATTGGAAGGAACATCAGACATCTTCTAGTTCAAACACCTGCTCTATCAGGAAACCTTATACCATTTCAGACAAATGGCTGTCCAATCTCTTCTTTAAAAGTGTTGCAGCACCCATAACTTCTAGAGGCAAGCCATCCCACTGATTAATTGTTCTAACTGTCAGAAAAAGATCAGCTATCTACAGTATAAGAATTATATCAAGAACAGCCATCTTGCAATTTTTCAGAAGAGGTCTTGGTATAAATGCAGTATGAGTAAACAAAAATGATTAAAAATACAATTAGTTCCTGAAAGGCGAAACTAAAAAAGAAACTTCATAGGAAACCTCTAATCACACATCTCTTTGCATGATCTAAAAATCCAGTTGTCACTTTAGGATATCCATTCTTAGTTAAATCAAAGCAAACAGAGTAACTACTTACATGAACACAAGTCTTCCTTATGCTACACAGCTCCTATGTGGAGAAACCTTTCAGAGTGTGTGAAAATGTTTCTAAATTTCCAGCAGGACTGCCTCATTTCTTAAAGCTGTTTAACAAGTCAGCTTTCACATTGCAACGCAAAAGATTCTCATTTGGATAAAACTCAGGTGTGGCTTTCTCAGGGTGTAGAGTTAGATCATACAGCAATAGCACTTTAGATTTATGTACCGCTTCACAGTGCTTTACAGCCCTCTCTAAGTGGTTTACACCATTTTTCCCTGAACAATCTGGGTCCTCATTTTACCAACCTCGGAAGGATGGAAGGCTGAGTCAACCTTGAATCCCATCAGGATCGAACTCTTGGCAGTGGGCACAGTTAGCCTGCAATACTGCATTCTTACCTCTGCATTCCAAATACTGTGCCACTATTTATAGAGTATATGAGTAAATTCCTTTTAAAAATATGCGAAAAGAATAGTCTAAATGAATAAAGGAGAATGTTTGATGCTCAGGGTTGAAATGAGGGGTCTGGTGCTCTCTGAGCCTGGATGTTTTCTCACAGACATTTCATTACCCAAGTAGGTAATATCATCAGGGCACTGATTTTACCTAATAGGGTAATGAAACATTTGCAAGAAAAAAGCCAAGTTCAGAGTACCAAGAACCCCCACAATTCAATCCTGAGCTACAAATATTCTCTTCTATTAGTATAATATACAATAGATTATTTAAGTTTTTGGCCTGGTTACGTCCAATAGGAAAATGGGAAAATCTGGCTGCCGTTTCAGAATCTCTCCACTTTCAAAGGCCCATTCCCACAAACCTAAGGAAAAAAGAACTTTTTTTGTGACACTTCTAAGCTGTAGGATGACCTCCTTTAAAAGAATGCTTCACAGTCACCCTTCCAGATTCTTTTTCTAAAAAAAGCACCAGGACACATTTATTTTTTGCTTAGTCTTTGAAATCAGCACTTCATCACTTTTAATATTTTTAAAGACTTGTCCTGGATTTCATGAATTTATTGTTTTGCCTTGGAATGCAACTTCTTAATCCTTCTTCACAGCAAGGCAGAAGAAAGTAATTAATAATTTCAGCATACACCATACACTGGCAAACCCAATGTCTGTTATAAAGGCACACAGAAATATGCAAAAAAGTAAAAGAAAAAAAAAGGACTGCACTCTTACTTCATCTTAACAGAATGCATCAGCACCGGATTTAATCAACAACAGACACTGCCAAATAGTGTTACATATCTTTTCTTTGTGGTTACTTTTAATAGAAAGTAAACGCAAATACTTTTAAGAGGATTTGTTTCTTGTCGTTCTGTTACAGTTCAAAAAGATTACAGTTAACATTTCTTTGGGGGAAAAAGTAGTTGACATTCTTATGTTGCCATTTAAATTATAATATTTACACTGTTACTATTATATGGGGTTTTTTTTAAATAATAAACACAACCTGTTGTATTAACAAACATGGTGAGTGGAATGTCTTCCTAATATTTAACACCTACTATTGTAACTTATACTAGACCATTTTTCTTCCCTCTCTGCTGACTTATTTTCATTCTAAATTGACCATATGGGCCTTAAGTCTTATTCCAACAAGCTGTTTTTTTAGCTCACCTTCTCTCCCTCTTTGCTATGAAATCAGAGCAAACCTGGTCAAAGCAATAAAGTATGTTTAAAAAGCACTGGGCGACTTCTGCGACAACTTAGATCTAAATCCCCATTCGCTTCTGAAGCTTGTTTTGGTCAATTGTGGGTCATCTCATGATTACACTAATCCCGTGATGGCATGCATGCCGGAAGTGGCACGCAGACAGGGGTGGGATTCAAATTGTTTAACAACCGGTTCTGTGGGCGTGGCTTAGGTGGTGGACATGGCTTGGTGGTCATGTGACTGGCTGGGTGTGGCCAACTCAATATCACTCACATCGAGGCACGCATCTCCTCACCTGGCCTCTCACGATTGTGGGGATGCTGCAACAGTCGTAAGTGTGAAAAATGGTCATAAGTCGCTTTTTTCAGTGCCATTGTAACTTTGAATGGTCACTCTACACAAGCAAAGTACCAGCAAAGGAGGGGGGGAAAACTCCAGAGAAGTTCCAGAAACAGGAAGTCTAGTGCTGCCAAGAATGTAATAAGGGTTAACGGAGAGGCAGTTTCTGTAAGCAACACCAGAATGTTTCCTCCCTGCCTTCCTTACAGGATTAGGCCAGAAATTTCTTCTAACAACCAGTTCTCCGACTGCTTAGAACGTTAACAACCGGTTCTAGCGAATAGGTACGAACGGGTAGAATCCCACCCCTGCACGCAGAGCCATTACTGCTGGCATGCAAGCCCTCACCCAGAGCAACTGATTATCGGGTATCTGGTGTGCATGCACGGGGGGTGCAGGGGTGATGCGCACGCATGCACAGAGATGCGCGGCACATACAGGGGGATTGCTCACGCATGCAGAGAGGTATGCGGTGCCCGGGGGTTGTGCATGCATGCACAGACACACAGCGCATGCAGGGAGGTAACACATGCCCACGCAGGGGGCATGGAGGGGACTCGAGCGCATTGCCTTCTGGGTGCTGGCACGCAAGCACGCACACAATTATCGGCACAGGAGCCCCAAAAGGTTAGCCACCACTGCACTAAACCATAGCATAATTTTGGTTTAGTATAATGTGTTAGCTCAGTTTTCCATAATTGAAGGCTTAGTGTGTGAACACAAGTAGTCCTCAGCTTACACCATTCGTGTAGTGACGTTCAAAGTTACAACGGCACTGGAAAAAGTGACTTATGAATGTTTTTCACACTTATTACCATGGCAGCATCTCCTATGATTTACATTCAGATGCTGGACAACTGACTCACATTTATGATGGTGTCCCGGGGTCACGTCAATGGGGAAACCAGATTCACTCAACAACCGTGTTACTAACTTAACAACAGCAGAGATTCACTTTAACAAAGGTGGCAAGAAAAGTCGTAAAATGGGGCAAAGCTCACTTTTACCAATTTCTCACTTAGCAACATAAATTTGGGGCTCAACTGTGTTCGTAAGTTGAGGACTACCTGTACACCCAATCATGCCCAAAGCCTGTCAGGTCAGTCATGCAAGCCAAGGTTAAAACAGACCATGTGGCAATGTGCAATGTAGAAACCAAGCCACCATTAGCCATCCTGAAAGAATGGTGTGAGGAGAAAAGGAGAAAATCCGCAAGAAATGGGTCTATGGAGATTCTGTCATCCACGTTATGATTGTCCCAAAGGTGCTTTTTTTTTTTTTTTTTAAAGAGGCAACTGGACTTCTTGGTTTTTCTTTGAAGACGTTTCGCTTGTCATTCACGAAGCTTCTCCAGCTCTCAGAACTGAAGAAGCTTCTTGGATGAGAAGCAAAATGTCTTCAAATAAAAAAAAAAAAAACAGAAAGTCCAGTTGCCTCTTGAAAAGGCACCTTTAGGACTGCAAGCTCCTGAAGAAACCCTAATAAATGAAAGCAGCTTGTTAAAGCTTAGGCAATCCTACATTTACATTTAAAATGTTACTTTAATCTTAGAGATTGTTGAGCTGTCAGTTTTCAAGGTAAGCCCAGTCATGAAACTGGTAACACAATAATTATAGGAATGCTATTTGATTGTTGTAGGGTAGAGTAACATACCTGTTAACGCTTGCTAATTTTTCTTTATTCTTTCTTATGTCAAAGAGAGAATCAATGCAATATTTTGAGGGTTTTTTTCTTCAATCTTTCTCTTTCTCATGATAAATTATTTCTCCTCCATTAACAGCCACTACATTCCTTCCTTATGGTTATCTCATTCTCTACACTATCACAATACAAACTTATTTGGAAGGGTTTTTTATTGGGGGAAAACAGTTATTTGCAGTAAAAAAAACACTTTAAGGCAGTAATAGGTTTTAAAAGTAACTTCTGGAAACATGAAGTATGAATTTTTAAAAAGCGGTATATAACTTGGGGCAATTTAAAACATAAAAAAGAAATAACTTCTCTTCAGGGTTTCCTCTATTGCTCCTAGCGGATGGGTACTAAACCTAAAATCTTCTATTTCCCTGATTAATTCACCCCAAGTGAGTTGTAACTAGTTCTTAAATCTATGATTATGAATAAGTATCTCCTGATCAATTGAACAGGGACGTGGTGGCTCAGTGGCTAAGATGCTGAGCTTGTTGATCAGAAAGGTCGGCAGTTCGGCAGTTCGAATCCCTAGCACTGTGTAACGGAGTGAGCTCCCGTTCTTTGTCCCAGCTTCTGCCAACCTAGCAGTTCGAAAGCATGTAAAAATACAAATAGAAAAATAGGGACCACTTTGGTGGGAAGGTAACAGCATTCTGTGCACCTTTGGTGTTTAGTCATGCCGGCCACATGACCACAGAGATTTCTTCGAACAGCGCTGGCTCTTCGGCTTTGTAAGGGAGATGAATACAGAGCCGGAAACGACTAGCACACATGTGTGAGGGGAACCTTTACCTTTAATCAATTGAAAGCTAAATCAAATTTCTAGCCATGCAACCTCTGTGTTTTGCAAAGCAAGAAAAATTTAATGGCATATTTGAAATAACTTTATACTCAGTTACTTTATCAACTATCAAGATTTACTCTGGTAACAGCTGTCATAGTAACTGGACCAAGGCCTTCCCATGCCTTGCCGAATGACAACAACAGACATAAGAATTTCTGCAAAAGTATCTACTCTAGAACTTAGTCCTGAACTCTCTAAATGTATGACCTATAATGAAAGTTATCAGTTTTTTTTTTTAAAAAAATGTGTTTGCTACTACATCGCTCTTTCTCCAGAGCGCCTGTAGCACTTCACGACAGATTTTTAATATTGAATAAACCCATTGCATTGCAATAAAACCAAACAATGCCGAAAGAAATACATACAAAAGTTAAATCAGAGTTCAATTTATAGCAGGGGTCTTCAAAGCTTTAAGACTTCAGCTCCCAGTATTCCTCTTCCAGTCAGGTTAGCTCAGGAATTCTAGGAGTTGAAGTCCACAAGTCTTAAACTTGCCAAGCTTAAACTTGATTTGTAGAGGGGGGGAAACAACATTACAGGCAATCTTACCAGCTCTCTAGACTACAGTCTCTTATAACTGTCATACCTCCAAGTGCATAGGAGAAAAACACACACACATGTGCTCTTTCATCCTGCTTTTTCTATATGGAGGGCAACCTATTTAAATCCAGGACTGTCGTTTTCTAAAACATCCTTATTTTTATGCAGACCCTGCACTATCACTTCCTGTGACTACAGCAAGCAATAAATCTGCTTATTTATTCAATGTGTATACTGTCCGTTTCATGTACATACAATTCTGACAGCTCGTGACAATGAAAAGCAGAAAGAACAAAACAATATAAAGGAGCAAAGATCCAGTCCCAACTAAAACCACTACTAAAAACTCAATTAAACACAAAACATAACCACAGTCAACACGTGAATTAATGGATGTATGTGTACCCTGCCTGAGAGGATGTAGTTTTCTCCCATTTCCTCTACAACCATCCAATGAACAAGGTAGGTTTGAGGGAGAAGCACAGGCCCAATTGTCTCCAGTACATTCCATAACAAGATAATTTAGGTCTTCCCTCATCCTAGTCCAGGGGTCTCCAAATTTGCCAACTTTAAGATTTGTCTAGCTGAGGAATTCTGGGAGTTGGAGTCCACAAGCCTTAAAGTTGCCAAGCTTGGAGGCTCCTGTCCTAGTCTAAGGCCTTACCCAGCCTCTTCATCCCTCAAAAGCATACAAAAAAATTCCAACTTACTCCACAAAATAGACTTGTCCATTTTCATCTGTCTCCTGTTCCCATCCATACGGTAAGTCTAGAAGGAGAAACAAAAGATGCTTCAGTTTAAATCTTGTATCAGTTCGAGGAATAGGCCTAAATGTCTTTGTTGTTTGGAATAGAATAGGGTAAAAAAAACACATACACATACACAGGGTATTGGAGAACCAACAAAAACAAGAAATGTTTCCACTCGCTAACAATGTTTCCACTCTTCCTGCTTGTAACCATGTAACTGATATTTTGTTCTGAGTACACACAAAACAAGCCATCTGCACAAGGTTTCTAAGTCAAAAGTGAGTAATCTGCAGTGCCTGAATACATCAAATCACGCAAGAGGAGCATGTTTCTTTAGTCATTGTAGGATGAGAGCTGGTGTCATAGAAAAGCAACATCTTTTAGCTTCTCCAACCTGAGCTAATCCAAAAGTATTTTACAAGAAGAGTGCTTAGACAACCTTGAACTATGCTGGCTAAGATTGGACTTAAGCATAGTACATAAAATCATATGTTACAACGTCTTACCAGTTAATGAATATTTCAGCTTTAACAACAACAACACAAGAGCACACAACAAATATAAATTTAATGAAAACCACTCCAAACTTGATTGCAGGAAGTACCATTTCAGCAACAGAGTGGTCCATGTCTGGAACTCACTACCTGACTCTGTTGTCACATGCTCAAACCCCCACTCCTTTAATCTTAAACTATCCACTATTGACCTCACCCCTTTCCTAAGAGGTCTGTAAGGGGTGTGCATAAGCGCACAATCATGCCTACCGTCCCTGTCCTATTGTCCCCAATTATTTGTACCTATTTCATGTGTTTATACTTATGTTTAATCTTATTTCTATTATATGGTAAGCGTTTGACAAATAAAATAAATCAAAAAAATAAAACAAAATAAAAACCTCTTGAAAATTCTGGATTCTAAGAAGCTTCTACTTGGATATTCTACCAGATCAGGCCAATGCTGGTTGGAGGTCTCTTCCTTCAGCCAGCATGAGCAAGGATTGTCTTCTTCCATGGGGTCTCAGATATAATTATTCTGAGCAGAGACGGAAGGAGGGACATCTGAATGTAATCTACGGAAATATTGCTGGTGGATTTGTTTAGAGAATTTCTGCAAACCCCATTTATCCTCCTTCCGTTCAGAATAAATTCACAATCTACACCATGGGACTTATTCCAGATCAAGTCATACAGGCAAGTATAATATTTTGTTTTATTGGATTTGTTTATTTATATATTGAAAAAAATTATATAGACACCTACTCGCTCATGGTTACTCTGTAACAGTGAGCGAGTAGGTAGCTATATAAATTTTCAAAATAATATGTATGTATGTATTTATTTATTTATGTATGTATGTATGTATGTATTTATTTATTTATTTTGGCAGTGTTTCTTTAGTGGAGATTGGCTTTTTAGTTATTTTTTTTAAAGATCCTGGGGAGAAAAGTACCGCTAATGCTAACATGTTAGATGCCAGCCCCAATATCTAAAACCATACTAGTCTTCTGCATGTCTGTATCTCAAGACTCAGTTCTTTTAAAGGCATCCACACTGGAAGATCCAAAATCAATACTAATGTCAACTCATCAAATATTTCTATGGTCTTTTTAGAGTTGCCAACAGAAAGGGAGGGGGAAAGTGGTTTGAAAGAACAGTGCGGCAGCTTGGAAATCGCAAGTGCATTCCATAGTTTTTCAAAGATAGTAACTAGGCAACTGAAGTTTCTGCCGCACAGATATCTAATTGGAGAACATTGTCTCTCATTGGAGAATATGAATTATGATACACCCAGGGGGTGGGGGAAAACCAGGGTCAAGGGTGACAATGAATTATGTGTCTCAGAGTCAGCTACACCCAGGCAGTGCCGGACATGTTAACTCCCAATAAATCCTTTTGAAGTTTTGGAAGTTTGGCTCGAGACTCAAGATTTAATTGGGGTAACTGCTGAAGTCCTGACAACTAATTTTACTCTGCTGTAATTCTGGATTGTAGATATTTAAAGCTAAAATGCATAAAGACCAACTCTGAAGTGCTTATGTAGCAACACAATATTAAAATAAATCAAATAACTTGTTCTTGGTTATATAAGAATTACTAGCAACTTTTCCCTGAAGGTTTTTGTTTTCTCCCTTTGTGGAATCCCTTTCTGAAGGAGATGGGTGGTACAGAAAGATTTAAAAAATAAAATCAATTGAATACAAACCTCCAGCGACTCTTTTCCGTTTCCCAGATTTTGGATGATCCCATTGAGTTCTCTCCTCCAAATGACTGAAAGAATTGGAAAACATAACTTTTTAAAAAAATTCACAATGAAGATCCACCAGGATTTGTCTCTGTGTGTATACAGTATGTACCTTCTAATCAGTTTTAGACTAATAGCAATGTCTGGACAAGTCCCTGCAAATTCTTAGCAAGGTTTGCCACCTTAATGAATGAATCAATTTTTTATTGGCCAAGTGTGATTAGACACACAAGGAATTTGTCTTTGGTGCATATGATCTCAGTGTACATAAAAAGAAACGATGAAGTATATTCATCAAGAATCATAAGATACAACACTTAATAGGGTGCAAACAGGCAATGAAATCACACTACGAAACAGTCAGTATAAATCGACAACATACAAAAAACAACAATAATAATAAAGTTAGGATAAAAGTTAAGTTCCACAGCCCCACCTCCCACAAACTCCACCCACAGGAAACAGCTGGCAAATGGGCTTGTCAACCTGACACTTTGCAACTCTGGCTCTGAGGAAGCAACAAAGCAGCATCTCCTGCGTCCCCTCCCTTACCCTCCCAAAAGGAGGGTGGGCTTCCATCCCCTCTTTGGTTTCCTGAACCCCAAGAGCGAAGTAAAAACCCCTTTTTCCCAGCTCCCATCCTCCTCCTCCTCTTCCTCCCATTGGGAGCCCCCTCTGCAGCCCCCGCCGTCTTCTACTCCTCCCTTAGCCTACCTGCAAACTCCCCACACACACACACACACAAAAGATGGGTGGGCTTCGTGCATCCCCTCTTTGTATTCCTGCACCCCTAGAGCGATGCAATAGCCTCCTTTTTTCCCAGCTCTTCCCCTCTTCCTCCTCCTCCTCCTCCCCCTCTGCGCCCCTCCATCCCACCCTCTCCAGCGCCCCCCTCCCCCAAAGGATGCTGCGGGGGCTCACTTGGCGTAGTAGACCCAACCGTCCTTGGTGGTGCGCTCCTCCCAGCCGGGCGGCAGCTCCTCCTCGCTGTCCGTGTCGTCCAGCCCGGCAAACTTCAGCGCCGCCATGCCCTCCTCTGCGCTGCGCTCCCTTGAAAAGCCACCTGCGCTCCCGCCTCGCTCACCGGACAGGCGCAGCCCCTTCCCACCGCCCGGAAGAGACGCCCCTTTCCGCCGGGCCCCTTCCAATCCCTGGACCGGGAGGCCGCGGGGCTCGCTGGGAAATGGAGTCTCCGGCTTGCCAAACGCACGTGGGGGAAAATCAAACCAGCTGACCGGGAAGCCTCGCTGCTGATGGTGTTGTTGTTGTTGTTGTGGCTGCGGCTGCCGCGCGCGCGGCTCTCGTCCTGCAGGTGATGATTTCATCTTGTACACAAAGTTATATTCTTAATGCTTTTTCACGTCCCTGCTTGAAAATCTGCAGTCTCTTAAAAATGAAAAGCAATTTTCACTGAGTTATGTACGTTAGAGGTTTTAGAGAATAGAGAGAGAATACTTTATTGGCCAAGTGTGATTGGACACACAAGGACTTTGTCTTGGTGTAAATACTCTCAGTAGACATAAAAGCAAAGATACATTCGTCAGGAGTCGAGAATCATAAGGTTAATGATAGTCATAGGGTACAATAAGCAATCAAATCATACTAGGAAACAGTCCATATTATTGTGTTCTACAGAAGTTCTATTTGTTGGTCCGCATTTTAGCGGGAGCTTTGTTTGTTCTGATTGGCTGAGCAGCCTGACCACAAACTATAAAAGGGAGCTGTCAGATGGCATCAGCTGTTACCCGTCAGCTGGCCAATTTGGCAGCATATTGGCAGACTCCGGTAACCTGTTAGTTTGTTACAATAAATATTGTTTTCGTTTACAATAAACATTGTTTCGTTCATCAATGCCTGTCTCAGCTCATTCTTAGAAAGAATTTAATGGCGACGAAGGTGGGATGCCTGATAGAGAGACGGCTTCAAGGGCATCCTGGGGGTGGTGCCCTACTTCGATGACATGCACATTTCTGCTTGCAACAAAGAAGAACTTTTCAAACGTCTCAGAAGGGTCCTAGCCTGTTTCAAAACAGCAGGCCTTAAATTGAAGGAGGTTTTAGAGGATGGAGAGAGAATACTTTATTAGCCAAGTGTGACTGGACACACAAGGAATTTGTCTTGGTGCATATGCTCTCAGTGTACATAAAAGAAAAGATATATTTGTCAAGAGTCAAGAATCATCAGGTACAACACTTAATGATAGTCATAGGGTACAATAAGCAATCAAATCATACAAGGAAATAGTCAATATAAATCATTAGGATACAAGCAACAAAGTTACAGTCATACAGTCAGAAATGGGAGGGGATGGGTGATAAGGAGTGATGACAAGAATTACAGTAATAATAGTGCAGACTTTGTAATAGTTTTAAATGTTCCCATTTGACCACACAAATAACCAAGAAAATAAAAGATTAAATTTATACAAATAGTGATCTATATATCAAATACATACAGAAATTATGTAAAAATCATTTTTTAAAATCTCTGTCTCAATCATTTTCCCAGAAGGGATGATGCTGGACGGTTAGAAAGGACGGGGAGGAGATGTTGTGGTGCAAAAACAAAAAAACAAAAAACCTAGTTGGTAGAGATTGCACAAGGCAGCCAGGCACAACCCTGGGTGGACAGACTGCGGTGGCTGAGTTTTATTTATTTATTTTATTTTATTTATGTGTATGATTTGTCAATCGCTTACAAGGTAATAGGTATAAGTATAAACATGAGTAAGAATACAGGAAATAGGTAATGAATGGGGACAATAGGACAGGGAGGGTAGGCACGATTGTGCACTTATGCAGTTCTTACAATGGGGCATCAGATTTGTTTTTTCATTTGTCAAGCATGCATTTGATAATATATATAAGTATAAACATGATTATGAATACATGAAATAGATACAAATAAAAGGGAACATCAAGACAGGGAGGTGCACTTATGCACACCCCTTACAGACCTCTTAGGAATGGGGTGAGGTCAACAATAGACAGTCTGAGGTTAAAGTGTTTGGGATTAGTGGAAAAAACCACAGAGCCAGGTAGAACATTCCAGGCATTGACCACTCTGTTGCTGAAGTCGTATTTCCTGCAATTGAGTTTTGGTGCGGTTTACATTGAGTTTGTATCTATTGTGTGCTCGTGTATTGTTGTGGTTGAAGCTGAAATAGTCATTGCCGGGTAGGAAGTAGTCATTGATGGGATTTCTTCCTTGACTGACTGTCAACAGTCGGAGTGGGGTAAGTTTTTGGCTCTGCATGTTATCAGCCCCTTGGAGATAGTCCAGGCAAGAAGCACCCACCATTTTACCTTTATTATGGGGTGACAGTTATAATAGAGTTTTTGCAAGCCTGAGAGCATTTTCTTCATCCCTCTGAGGCATAGTTTACTAGAAAAGTTATTAATATTCTAAATGTAGTGTACTGGTTAATTCTTTGGAAGAGATAGGTGCCAGTCACTTTCTTTATTTATCTGAAATGGTCTAATTTGTCTGAAATGGAATAGGGTTTCCTGCCTGAAGCAGGGGGCTGGACTAGGAGACCTCCAAGGTCCCTTCCAACTCATCTAGTCTACTTTAATCTAGTCCCAATCCATCTCACAGGCTGCAGTTAAGGGTTAAAGATGGGGAGAAACTGTGTGTGTGTGTAGGTTTGAGCAACAAGAGGAAAGACAAGCTGTAAACAATAAATAATTTATTTATTTCCTTCGCCTTAAGTTCCTCCGATTTTACCGATAACGTTTTGTTTTACACTGACACATAGCAGCAGGGATGAAAATATAGCAGAAGAAATGTAATAACAGAGGATGCCACCAGATGGTGCGGCCTACAAACAAATGTAGTGGAATAGTCCTAGATTCCCAAGGTTATATATTTATTTACAAAGTAGAATAGTTCAATGCAAGCACAGAAATAAAACCATTTTGTTTTCGTGTATTCAAAGTGTATTCAAAGTGGCTACAGGTTGTTCTTGACTTTTACAAGCACAATTGAGACAAGAAGTTCTATTGCAGAGCTTTAAGCTTTAACCATCGTTTAAGGGAGTCCTACTCATTTTTTTTAAAAAAAACTTTTTTTAACAATATGTTTTTCATTTCGGCATAGTTTTCACCTTTCTTTGTCTAAGGCCTTACTGAAGATAAAAATAAGAAAATAGCAACTCCCTCCTTATTTATTTATTTTTTTCATTTAATCAAAAGGATTTTAAAAATCAAAATCAGAGGAAATTAGGAGCTGGGCAGGCACTTAGGGAAACATACAGAGATGCATATTTTTGCATCAAAGTGACTTACTCCTACAGAATGGTATCAAAGCAGCACCTAATGGAATGGAATGGAATTATTTGCTTGGGACATCCAATTCTGTAATGATGGGTGTTATTAGGGTAAAATGATAAGAGTTCTCCCCCAGATCAAAAGTATGAAATATTAAGTAACAAAAGACATGGGTTTAAATTCACCCTTGATAAAAGAGTGTCTGTATTACTTATCCAAAACATAACACAGACCTGTGGTTTGGGGAATAAAATCCAGGGAGGTGCATACCCAAAGCCCTGTAATTTTTCTAAATTAAATTTGAATTTATGTGTCTGATCTGATGAAAATCTTAATCATAATTAAGTGTGTTGATTCTGCTTGTATTTTTCTTCTTCTTCTTCTTCCTAAAATCCAAAGAAAAGCCTCTCCTCTTTCTTGATGTGCAGAAAAAGGCAAAATGGCCATCAATCTCTGCATCTCAACTGTCCTCCGATCTGATCATTCAAACATGGTAGCAGATAATCCATTCTGCTTAAAATCTTCAACCACTTGTCTGGAATGCTGGATTTTAGCTGCCAGGGCCTTCAAAATATCCTGATGATCCACAGCGGTGGCCACCTTATAAATCAATTCTTCCATTGACTCCAAACCTTTCAGACCAAGATTAACTCCACAGCCTGCCACAGAGTGAGTTGAAAAAAAGAAAGGAAAAATAGAGATATTTTTTTTTTGTTATTTTCAGAATGGACCAATGCTTCTGTCATGTTCCAAGATAGCCAATAGTTATTTTCTTTAGCTGGCAAGCATTATTTTCAGTACAGACAACCAAAGATTGTAATTAATGCTGTGGTTCAATATGAGCTGTATTTATAGAGACTGGTAGGCTGTGTAAAAAAATATGGGGATCCCAAATTCCCACTCAAAAGAGGTTTTTTGGAAGTATGGGTAGTCCTCATTAACCAACTACAGTGGAGACCAGCAAACAAAAGCAAACAATTTTCCTTACATAAAAGCTCAAGGAAAGAAAAATATTACACAATAATATATTAAAAAGCAATCAACCCCTCCCACCTCTGTGTAATTATAACTATAGTGATTAGTCACAAAAGAAAAGAAAAGAAGAATTAGAGTTGTCATGACAGCAGTATTCTACATAGCAAACTAATCCAACCTCCCTTGAATTCCTATTGACCCTTATTTGATTCCTAGCAGGTATTAACCATTAATTGATACCTGTGCTTTTTTTTTTTTTTTTTTTAGCAATAAATCAGTTTAATTTGACTTTCATGTGTGGACCTGATCTTTTATACCTAACATGTATGTCTTTAACATTTTACTTGTATACCACCTGGAATTGCCCTGTGAGGGAGATAGGTGGTTTCTACATTTGATATATAAATAAATGTATAATCCATTGGTTATTAGACAGAAAATCTGACCTGTGTCAAAATTCAGCATTCTGGCTGCTTCACCTTCAACAGTGACCACAATATTGTCCTCCGCAAGGAAAGCAGTTGTGACCCGTCGATGGGACAGCACAATTTCAAAGAGTCGGTGACTGCACCGGATACAATGGAGCATTTTTTCCCCAATTCGTGGCTCAATGTCCATCTTATAAGCATTGAAAGACTGCTGGAAGATACTTTTCATTATCTGTTAGCAAGAGAAAGCCAGGCCCAAAAGCATAAGTGCCCTGAGGGCAACCACATTTCCTGAAATGATTTCCCCTGGGTGCAGAAAACACAACACATTTATGTTGGGCATGCCCAAAGGGTTGATCATTGATTCAAGTTGACTTCTTCACAGAAGACACTGTTTTGTTCACCATCACAAGACATGTTAAAGACCTCAGGATTTGACAGTTGACAAAACACAAATGCAGCAAGTATGCTCAACCATGGTATATTGAATAAATCAAAATGGATTGATGCAATCTATAACCTATTATGTGTGTGTGTGTGTGTGTGTGACTTCAAATCTATACAGTAAATGGATCGTTCCCTGAAGTTTGCGTGACAAGATAAAGTTAAAACTTCTAGCTGAGGGAAGTTAGACTTCTCTCCCATGAGTTAGGTCTTTTCAGGTCTTGAAGGCATCTCCAGATAGCAATAGCAATATCATTTAGACTTAGATTTATATCCCATTTACAGCTCCTAACATGGCATTTCATGGTGCTTTGGAGGCGAGCTCTCTCTAAGCAATGAGTTGGCCTGAGTCAGCCTATACCACTACCACACAATCTAAGTCCTCATAGGCTATATTCCCAACTGCTGGGAATATAGATACTTAACTTGGAGGACAGGATCCTGAGTCCTGAAGTGTAGGCAGGGGGACCCTGTACCTACTTACAACAGAGGTGTTTCATATACAGATAGTCCTCGATTTAAAACCACAATTAAGCCCAAAATTTATGTTGCTAAGCGAGACATTTGTGAAGTGAGTTTTGCCCCATTTTATTATCTTTTTTGCCACAATTGTTAAGCGAATCACTGCAGTTATTATGTTAATAGCACAGAGGTTAAGTGAATGTGGCTTTGCTTGTCAGATGGTCACAAAAAGTGGTTACATGACTCCAGGACGTGCAAACATCATAAATATGAGCCAGTGGCCAAGCATCTGAAAATGCAGGTGCTGCAATGGTCATAAGTATAGAAAATAGTCATGTTATTTTTTTTCATTGCCATTGTAACTATAAACGGTCATTAAATCCAGGACTACCTATAGATTCACATTGTTAAATATTGTAACAACACAGCAATTTCTCTAAGGCTTAGTTTACATAAGGATGGTCTGTCTATTTAAGTGCTGTTGTGTTTGGTCCCTGCAGTACAGTTTGCTGTCTGGACTTCTGGAATTTTTGAAATTCCCTACCTTGGCTTCAGCTGTTGACCTTAGAAACTGGTGAGATTGGCTAAAATTTATTCAAATTTAAAACCAGAATGTTGGAAATGTAAAAAGAAACCTGGTACTTTCTTTCACATATGGTGGACCTGCCCAAACGTGAAGGAATTTTGGAATAAGGTAAAGATCTGGTTACAGGAAATAAGTCTGAAGATGGTACCCAAAGATGGCACCCTGAAATGTTTTTACTAGGAATAACTAAAGGTGAATATACAAAAGAGATTGAATGTTTAATGATACGCGGCCAGGATACTATACACTTAAAATTGGAAAATAGATAGTACCTCCACAGATGACATGATCATAAAAAAAGTATTTTATCTCTTTGGTGCTGAGAGCAAAACAGTTGCACTAGATACTCACAGTAGAATTGAGGGTATGATGTAGGAACTTTATAATCTTGGAGTCAGAAGCAGGACAAACCAAAGCCAAACAACGATTGCGGAATGTGCCATGGATTTTGAGATGGAATGCGGTTTTTGGAAATTCTGTTTTTATGGCTAATTTATCCATGCCATAAGCAGAGAGATCAAAGTACAAATTATGAGCACGGATCTCTGGAGTTGGCACCTGTGGTTTCCAAAAGGGAGAAGAAACAGAAGTCAATTGCATGTTTGTATATTGTTATAGCCTGCTTTGCTTTCTGAGTTTAAGACTGCCTCCCCACATCTCATTATATCCTCATAACAATCCTGCAATGCAGGATAGTTTGAAAGAGAACAGAATCATTTAACTCAACATTTCTCTAAGACACTTCAGGAGCGAGTGGAAATTTCAGGCTTAACACTAACCACTGCAATATAATATCTAATCTATAACACCCAAAGCAAGAAAGGTATTATTTTGAAAGTTGATTATTTGTTTCAATTTCAGAAATGTGCCATTTATTAAATAATGAAAGAACCCACTCTAGCTAATGGTGTCCTACTCCTGCTGCCTGAACTTTTAAAAATATGGATTGATATTTATATTGAAGTTGAGTAGCTTCTGTGTACAAAGATTGTTGTATTTTTCTTCATGGAGACTGATTTGTCCACCTTTGTATATGAACGTAATTTTGGATTCTGAATCTATTCAAATCAGCTCCATTCTGATGGAGCTACATGGGTTCAAGTATAATTTTTCTGAAATATGGTTCAGAATAACCCCACAATTCATAATTTGCTATTTCCAAGAGAGCAGGAGCAGAATTATTAGGTTATAACTATGAGGAAGAAGATCCAGATTAAATATTAATTCATAACTGTACCAGCTATCAACCATTGCCCCAAACTGCCACTGATGTGAGAAATACTTCAACGAATACTGCACTGCATTGAAAAGCACCGTTGATGATCTATACAGTACTATCCAAGTCCATAATTCTGATTCTACTTCTACTTTGAACCAATTTTTATCAACCCTACAGAATCTATTAAGTACCAAAGAACATTCCTTGTTTATGATTACCTGTCGTTGATCAGGTCTCTCCATCACTGCATTTGCTCCATAAGCATTGCAAGATTCCACAGTGTATTCTGGGTTGATTCCAAGGATTACACTTGATTCACCACAGGTTCCATCAGCTAAGACAATGATCTTTGGCCAATTAGACACTAAATCCTTTTTTAAAAATTCAATTGAGAACTAAAGAAGAGACGGAAAGACAAAGCTTGACCCACATTTCACATATAATCCCCCAAAAATACAGTTTGGGAATATTATGGTTCTGTCTTGCCAAGATGTAAACAGAAACAACAAATCAACCCAAATGAAAAATATATTTTCAAATCCCCTCCACCAAAAATGGAAAAATTAGATTTCTCCAACGCAGAATGAAAAATAATATATTTTTCCCTCACGCAGGTTTTATACAACAATTAAGGGAAAGTCTTTTTATTACTGGTTCTTATACTGAACTTTAATTGTAAGCCAACAAAGCTTTCCTTAGAGTACATGTGTGTTTTAATCATAGCCAAATACCCTTTGTTTGGGTTTCATTTATGGAGCCATTTATCTGTCTAAATATGTACAACAATAATTAACTGTTCCAGTTTATAGATTGTCTCAATACCAGGTTAATATTACTTAATCATAGAAGTCTCCCTGGACCTGTCAAATTTTATGCCTGATAAAGAAAGCAAGTTGTCATATCCTGGATGTACTTTTGAACGAAACAGACTTAATTCATGAAGTGAGAATCGTAAATGTTATGCTTATTTTTATTTTTAAAACAGCATGGAATTTGTTTAGGTTTGGGAAGAATTAACATAATGTGTAATTAAATTAAGCATGCGTGTTTATTTCTGTACTTTAAACAGGACTTTGCTTAAGACAGGATGTAAACATTCTAAGAGATACTGTAGCCTTGTTATACTTTTCAATTGGAATATCCCAAACTCTTTTCCCAAAAATAAATGAACAAGCATGTTTCCTTCCTCAAAAGATGATTTACACCAGCAGTCACCAACTGGTGGTCTGTGGACCACTGGTGGTCCGCGAGAAAATTTTGGTTGTCCACAGAAAAATTATTTGCATTTTTTATATTGCACTAAATCAGGAGTCCTCAAACTACGTCCTCTGGGTTGGATACGTGCAATGAACATTTGTGTTGCTGCAGAGCGTCTCCACCTTTGGGGTCTTTTGTGAAGGTCAGGAGGCAGAAATTCTGACTTAGGGTCTGCTTCAGCCTCCCGGTGCAGGGCTTTGGGCAAAGGCTGAAGGGAAGTGCCGCTGGTGGCGAAGAGCTGGAGGACCTTGTTCTACTAGACTGCATCATGGCCAAGAACTGGCTGACCATCTCAGCCCACTGAGCCTCCAGGTGCGGGTACCTGGCCTTGCACTCCTGTAGGTCTTCCCTCTGCTTGGAAAACCTATGTAGAGGCCGGCAAGGCACCCCTCAATATAAGTGACATCGAGTTGGCAATGCCCACCCAGCCGGTCATTAGGCAGATCATATTAGTGATCCACGGGATTTAAAATTATGAATTTAGTTGCCCCTGAGGTCCAAAAGGTTGGTGACCCCTGATTTACACTGAGAAGAAATACCAGGGAAACTGGGATAGCAGAGCCCAGTAAATATTGTGAAACTTTTTAAAGAACTTCTAAACCAGCAAGGTTGACTGGTTGGCTGGACCAAGGGCATCAACTTAGTCAGAAGCTATACAGTACAATATAATATCCTCTCTTCCCCCACCCCACCCCACCAAAATAAGGATGGACAAATGTGGCCACAGAGTTCATGTTTTGAGGCTCCTCAACCAACTGCATATGATACATGTTCATCTCCTGTTTATGTGCAACCCTCAGTCATCAAGAGATTGTCCTCCTACAGTATCTTCTAACAGCAGGATCTCTGCAATGACTGGCCATCAAACTGGTCTACAAATGGGGTGGAGAGAGACATGCACAAATGCTCAGAGACATCTATTCTATCTTTGTTTGGATGGCCTCCTCCCCCTCACTCACCTTGGTTCCCAGCAAGATCCGGAGAGCCACTTGCCTCGTGTACTGCTCCAGAATGCTAAGCAGCTGCTCCTGGAAGATGCCCAGCTTGGTGAAGAAATGCCCCTTCTCCCAGCAGCCTTCCAGGTTGCCGAAGTCCACCCCCAGCCTCAACAGGAATCGGACGCTGCGGGGGTCGAGGGCGATCTGCTGGGACCGGCACAGGAGGGTGGCACGGGGACACATGTCCAGCAGTGTCAGCTTCAGCACCTTGCCCGAGCGGACAGCAACCAGGGCAGCTGTCAGTCCCACCGGGCCAGCGCCCACCACCAACACTGAGACCTTTGCTCTGCTGCGGCGCATGGCATCCACACTTAGCTTCACCACCACGAATAGCGCCAAGGCCAGCAATGTACTCAGCCCGATCTCCGCCAACAGGTGCTCAAACTCTGAAGTCTCCAGGCCATTGCCCTGCATTTGCAGCTGAGTTATGGGCTATTCCACCCGGCCAGGTTTTAATTCCCTGGTGTGCCTATTGAGCTTACCTTATCATTGTTCCTTTGAGGAAGGCAAGAAGTCAAAACCTGACTTTGTAGCTTCTTAAGGAGGCACCTACCAGTTTGAGCTTCTGAAAAGGGAATAGGTAGGGAGACCCAAACACACACTATTCCTGACCTGACTACTGAACTGACTCATGTTCTGGGCTCACACCATTATAATAAGCTGTAAATTAACCCCATCAGTTGAGTTCACACCACACAGTAAGTGATAAAGTAACTAAACAGGCTTAAAATCAACCCAGCTGAGCCAACTGTGCCAAAGTAGCCTTCATATCTTAAACCCACTTAAGCATAATGTGCAAACACAGACTTATGGACGTAATCAGCCTGGATTAGCTCATCAAGTGCAACGATTCCAATTGTTTTCACACAACATTCTAGATTAGGTTAAAATGAAATTTGTAGTTCATGGTACAACATGTTGTGGTACAGCCTTATCTCTGTATTTGATTAAACCCAGCCATCACCGTTAAGACTTCTTATGAATATCCTGGATGCAATTTTATGCACGCCACACCAACTCATAGCTGCAGCTTGGCTTTTTACCAAGAATAAAGTGGAAAGGAATAAAATAGAAGGAGAGTAACTGGGGCTTGTTGCAAGATTTTCTAAGGATATGGTTAAGGTGAAGGAACTTTAAGGAATAAAGCAAGATTAAAAATGAAATTGCTATTATATAATTTCAACTGATTTATTTAACATGTGCATGGAAGGGGGAGAGAGAGGGGGAGGGAGGAAGGGGGGAAGGAGGAGGGAGGGAGGGAGAGAGAGTCAGAGCTCAAAGGGTTTTGGTTTAATCATTTTCCTATTTTATGACTATTGGTTTTAGTGTGATTGTGAGAAACTCCAAATATTTAAGGTAAACAACCATATAAATCTTAAAATAAAAAAACAAACCAATAAATAAATGCTGTTGAAAATAACTTTATTAAATTTTATGAAGTTTATAGAAAAAGATCTATCTGTGCTAGCAGTAAAGCATGTTGGGAGATTACACTTCAGAGGCAAGGGTTGTCCAGATCTACTATTATCTATTGCTTGACAACTTAAGATGCTATTCAATACTACAAAATTTGTTTTGTACAATAATTTTAAACATTCATTTCTACAGGTGAAAATCTATCTCAAACATTAGAAATCTTTCCCTGGTTCCAATACAACAAGAAAGTAAAGACCTTAAACTTGGACTTTAAAAGTAAAATATTCTACAAATGTTATACTGTCCTTTCAAGGACAATGCAGCATTATAATCTTCATTAGATTGATGGGACAGTGAGTGGATCAAACCAAAGTGTTTAACCAAGATATCAATTCATTTCCCAAGAAATAGGGTCAGTCAAGATTCAGATCAAGAGCCAGATTGTACAATTTGAGCTGGGGTGGAGAAGAGAGATTTAAGTAACTAGAGAAAATTACAATGAATCAGAAGCAAACTAATGTAATGAGAAGAAGACCATTATCTGGAAGCAGAATGTATCTCACTGGTTTAATTAAACAAAGCTGAACGTATCTCACTCTAACTAGACAAGGGATCTTAGGAGCAAGTCTGCTACAGTTCAAGGCCCATCAAATCCATGTTCAAACAGCAGGCTAGTAAAACTCCAGAAACTGCAACTCAACTGCCTATCTGTAATCATTCTATTTTGCTTTCTCCAACTAGTGGCTGAATGAGCAGCTAAGAACTTCAATCCCAAAATTTGCAATAGATATTTCCCTCAAAGTTGGCGAGTCTCAAAAGAGGACTAAGGGATCAGGAATTCACAAATGTAATGTTTAACAGTACGGCAGACATCATCCACCCATTTTCCTTGACCTGGTTGAGAAAACAAGACACAGTTCTCACGCTTCCCCCCATTGGGTTGTGAACGGTCCCAGTTGAAGTAGTTCAAGACCATTCCGTTGACGTCCACAAATTTTCCCTCATTTACCATGTCAGTGACACCGAGCCAAAACTCTGCCACCCCTGGTAAGCCCTTCTTGCTGTACTCTCTTAGGGCTGTGGTTTCATCTCCATCTCTGGGAATAGCAAGGGTCCCACCTTTGGCTATGCAGTCTTCGTTGGCTTCGTGGAAATGTTTTGCACCTTCAGAGACCAGGTAGCATTTCTTGTGGATCTTTGTTCCACGAAGGCAGACTGTGAATGGAATGAAAAACACACAGGGAATAGAGAGAGTCCTCAACTTACAACCACGATTGGTACCAAAATTTCCATTGCTAAGTCTGTGATGACCCGGGGTGTGGCACAAAGGCAACACATTCAGATAATCAGTAGGAGTCCCTTTATTAACTCAAATTTTGCCCCCAATGTCCTCGTTACCTTCTGACTGTAGAAAAACTCTCCCAGGAACAGCCTTTGGCTGCAGAGAATCAAATCCAAAACATGATCAACAAAAACTGTAAATATAAGTCCAATCAAGGCAAAATGAGGTAATTAGTCTGGCAGGGCAGGAGCAAGAATTCCAGGCACATGAAGGCACAGCAATAACTCCACACAGTTGGGAAGATGCCAGGAACACAGATAACCAAAGTCAACACAAGATAAATTCACATTTGCTCCCAGCAGCTGCCGCACTCAGCATGCATCTCTTTTAAACTTTCTTCCCAGTTGTGGCTAATGAAGGGAATCAGGGCCCTTTCCTCCCCTGTAAGCCATGCAGCCCACATTGCTCTCTTCTCTGTTCTTCCCTGCGTGCCTTAGGATGAAGAGGGAGTGGGCCTGGGTCTTCCTCTGAACTCCCTCTGCCTTCCTCTACCTCTCCCCTGCTTTGCCCAGCCGGACTTTGCCTTTCCCCAGTTTCCTCTACAGCCAATGGAGCCACAATCCCACTCCCTGTCAGCTGTTCATCTTTCTCCTCAGATTCAGACTCCAACAGGAGCCAAGTGGTTATTGAGCCACACACAATTTTATGAATATGTGGCCTTCTTGGGATAGAAGGCATATTTTTGCCCATTTTAAAGCTGCCCGGGATAGTAACATCACGGTTCTTTTTTCCTTGAACCACTGTCATCAAAAAGTGCTTCCTTTTGGCCCTTCCAAATCTCCTTCATTTTTGCTTCATCATTGTACAATAAAAAATATTTTCCATTGTCCTAACTATACTTTTTATACATTGAAGTCATTTCCCTCCACCAAGTTAAAAACACTCACTAGTTGTAATCTGATCTCTAATCCCCTGAACATTTTAATTACTCTTCCATCACCATGATAAAAGGTAATTATCTCAGAATCATCATATAGAAAAGAGAAAAACCAATTAAACCATTGGAGGAACCAATTAAACCATTCATGAAAAGTACTGTCTAGTCTCTTTTTTAAAAAAAAAAACATTCAGAGATGGAGAACCCATAACTCTGTAGATAGACTGTTCCATTATTTTCAGGAAATTCTTCCTGATTACTTAACTAGTTGCAGGCTCCATTCACAAATGGAATTTAAGCATGGTTAAAAGACTTAATAGCTTCATTCACAACATATTTACTTTGGAATGTCAATTTCAGTTAGGATTTTTTGGCTTAGTATACTAGGTAAACCCAAACTGTTGGGTTATTTTATGCTTCAATGGACAGTATGAACCCAGAAAATAAATTAGTTCAATATTCACTTTAAGTGTATTATGTGAACAGAGTAATGCTTATCCTCTGTTTGCCAGGATTGAAGGTGGGAGAGGAAGGAAGGGAAATGCATGAAGAAATAATTAATGACTACATTCAGATGCTATATATTTCCCCAGTTTATCTCCTCTATATTGCCAAGCAAGTGAGCATATTTCCAAATAAAGTCCTGGCTATATCTTGCTTCTTAAAAAAAAGAGCAGATTGACATTATGGACCCAGAGATATTGTTAAGAAATTAAATATGATACTGGGGGGATCAGAGGTCCTTTTGAGCACCGAAGATGAAAGGTTTGGAGCAGATGACATCAAGCCTGCTCAGCCTGCAAAACATACATTGAGTCTCCATCCTTCTGTAAATCTTTTTTTTTTTTTTAATTTCTGTAAATTTACAGAGTCATGTTATTCCTCTGTTAGAAGATTTGGTCTTGAAGGCAGTGTAGAAGGGGTGGAGGAGATGAAAGCAACTTGGGAGTTTTATTTGTACTATTTCAACTTGAAAAAAAGGAGCCCCTTCTGGTAGACCTCACTGGCTTCACAGTACACCACAAAAGAAAAGAAGTGTCTCTATATTGACATCAGAGTGGGCAGAACTAGCAGGAAATAGAAGTCTCCTTGGCTGTTCATGGAATGCAAGTTCTGTAGCCTCCATTGATTTAATCTTGCAATCTGCCAAAGTAAAGTCCGCTCTGTGCTTAGCCAATAAATCCCAGACCAGGGATGCTTCAAGGGTATTTTAAATCACCTTTCAGCATCCCACAGTATGAATGGCTTTTAGTGCAACAGGAAATGAAATCATATTTGCCATAGTCTCCTCCCCTTCCCCACATTAAAACTCTACCGGTAGTTAAGCCCAGGTAGCAATTAAAAAATAGATCATGGAGAAAGGATGCTTCTCACAGCCTTTTCTGGAGGTGAAAGAAAATCACGCCAGAACTTACCTGTTTGTAAGGCTTGCATTTCTTTCAGCGCATTTACCTCTTTCCAAAGCTTGTCAATTTGACTCTTAAGGTCACCATTTTTCCCTTAAAGAGGCAGAAATATGCATATTAGTACATTTATTAAGACTGGATTATTAATATTGTTTGAACCCAGACATATTATTTTTTGTGTACGCACATATGATTATAATTTTGATATTCTTCATTATATACAGGAGTGGAAACCATAGCAATATAATCCTAAAAAGGTTATTTAAAGTTGCAGACTGATGCAGCATGATGCCTGCATGCTCTTAAATAGCATTTTAGGATCAGACCTTTGTACAATAATAAACAGTTACAATTCTATAGATAATTACCTAAGACAAACATTATTCAAGTGTGGTTTTGTATGAATGTATGGAATATGTATGTGTTTGTATGTGTATACACGATTGATAGATAGATAGATGATAGATAGATAGATAGATAGATAGATAGATAGATAGATAGATAGATAGATGATAGATAGATAGATAGATAGATAGATAGATAGATAGATAGATAGATAGAGATAGATAGATAGATAGATAGATAGATAGATAGATAGATAGATAGATAAATGATAGATAGATAGATAGATAAAGAGATACATAAACACTTATATGACTATCATACTTTTTTTAACCTACTGCACTTTATACAAATGAGTCCTATAGTCCTATTTATACATACAAAATCTACATCTATAGGCCACACATTGGAAGAAAGTCTAACCAGGTCTTCAACTCATTGAATAAATGGGCCATATATTTATCTTTCCAAAGATGCAGTATCAGTCCTTTAGCTATAATAGGGACACGGAAAATCCATTTATATTGTCCAATTCTCCAATTCCCTTGTCCTAGGTTTGTAATTCAAAACAGTATTATCCTCTGACATTTTTACCTTTTTGGCTCCATCACTTACCTTTTACTCTCCGCTTGGCATGCTTATTTGTCTTGAAAGGGGAAGCTTGGGCAATCACTAGATCCAGCAAAGCTATGGCTATGAAAAGGAAAATCAGACTCGCTCCAGGCTTCATGACTCTTCAGATGGTGAGCAAGAACACTCAGTTAGCAATTCGGAGAGTTTCATATCCCAGTACAACTTCCCTGTGGCTACCTTTATAAAAACTGCAGTGAGGAATTGGCTCTACTTCTTGTTTATGAAATGAATGAAATGTCTCATCAGGCTTCATCATGAAGTGCCCTGTTGTTCTTAGAATAACGAACACCTCCCTTCTGACTCCCATTTCCTGTCAGGTCTGGACATTCAGTGCATCAGGGTTGTTAACCCAAGGCTAACTTGCAGCTTTGGAAGAAATGAGTATTGGTAAATAGACCCTTGGGAGAGCTGCCTTTATAATAGGAGGCTGGCAATTGGACCAAATGCAGCCATTGGCTAAATCTCATAGGAACCTCAACTTGAATTCAAAAGCTGTCAATGCATAATCACCCCTATTCTCAGCAGCTTGCCATATACAAGGAAGAAAGAGGCAATTAGGTTTTTGTAATGGAATTGTTGAAGTTTGGGATATCTTACCTGGTTCAGTTGTCGCAGCCACCTACTTTCACAGTTTTAATTCTAACTTGATTTCTGAGGACTTCACTCCATATTTAAGGTAAAGGCTCCCCTTGCACGTACGTGCTAGTCGTTCTTGGCTCTAGGGTTGGTGCTCATCTCCGTTACAAAGCCAAAGAGCCAGCGCTGTCCGAAGATATCTCCATAGTCATGTGGCCAGCATGACTAAATGCTGAAGGTGCATGGAATGCTGTTACCTTCCCAGCAAAGGTGGTCCCTATTTTTGTACTTGCATTTTTACATGCTTTCAAACTGCTAGGTTGGCAGAATCTGGGACAAGTAATAGGAGCTCACTCCGTTACACGGTGCTAGGGATTCGAACCTCCAAACTGCTGACCTTTCTGATTGACAAGCTCATATTTAAGAATTGGCTAACCGAGCACTATTGTGCCTATTGTCCCTGTCATATTTTGATTTTTTTGTTTGTTCAAATTTGTAATTTTTGTTTGATGAATGAATTAAAAGAAAAAAGAAAAACCAGGGATCTTGAAGAGAGGAGAGAAGTGGGAAGCGAAATTCATGTGGCCCAAAGAGAAATGAGCATTTTATATATAAATGCATAGGTAGACATAAACATTTATAGAAATATGCCTCCATCTATTTGCAGATTTCAATATTGATTTAGAACCGAACATGCTGTTGTTGCATCCAAATTGTCCAATAACTGACTCCTATCAATTTCATTTATGTCATTTTCTTGGCAAAAATATGGAAGGGGTTCAACATATTTCCTGGTTGTCTCATATCCACCAATTAGTCAAGTTCAATCCTTGCTTAAAATAGGAATGTTGCAATTTGAAATCTTTCAACCCATTTCAAGCTGCCTAAATTCCAGTGACAGAGAGGGAGGGAGGGAGGGAGGGAGGGAGGGAGAGAGAGAGAGAGAGCAAGAGAGAGAGAGAGAGAGAGAGAGAAACAGAGAGAGATCTACAGCTAAATATATATATATGTATAGAGATATATGAGAGAGAGAGAGAGTCTTTTAAGCCATATTTATTGCTTTAATTTAATTTAATTTAACTTAATTTAATATGAAGCTTCCTGCACTGTCCCCAATCCCATGTACTTATTGTAGAAACTTCAGAATGCCATTTAAACTCTACTCACTGATTTTTGGACTAAAAAAGTTAGAAAATTTAGGTTTGGTGTCAGAATATAAACAGGATACTGCCAACTGAAGTGTCAGTCTAAACATAAATGGGATGAAGAACTTGGCCAAATCTTTAATGCAAAAACAACAACTCGAAAAGCAAATAAGTCTGAATGAATCCTGAAGGTTTGGGTGCAAAGTGTTCCTTGAGTGGTAGTAAGAAATCACCAACACCATATTTGCAGCATGCTCAAAAGGTATAAAAATATTTTGAACATTACAAACCAGCTGCATAATTTTGAACTCAAGAACCAACATATGGTGCCAACGAAAGTCATCTATTATAATACATAAATCAACAGGGACAAAAAAAACCATTTATAAAATATATAAATAGCTACAATCCAGCTTTGATTTATATAGGCTATAAATAGCTACAATTCAGCTCGATTTGAAAGTAAGCTTTCTTTTTAAAAAATGAACATTTCTTTCCCCTGCATTATAATGCTATAAATCTTAGTGCAAGGCAGATTTTAATGCAGTAATCTTTACGCGATGTGATTTTAAAATGTTGCACATTCTGCTATTCAGAGAACTTAAATATTGAAAATAAAAATCCTAACTGCAATTTAGGATTTCAATGTTACAAACATAACCTTGACTTTTTAAGTTAAGAATAGCAGAAAAGAACAGCTGCAAATCACATTGAAGTATTCATTATATCTACAGCATTTATTGATCATATTTATATGCTCTCCATTCCACAAAATATTAATATAATAATGGTTTCAGTCTTGACCTAAGTACTTAATATTAAATAACTCCATTTACTAGCACTTAGTGTGTCTGTGTGTCAGTGTGTCGATATGAGGAAATAAGACAGATAAGGCAAATGTAACAAAAATTCAGTAAAAAGTAGAAAAGGGGGGGGAAATTAAAATTTCTCCCTTTTTGTACGTTTCCTATTTTGGAATATTTGTAAGTATATATATATTCAATAAACAAATACAATAAAAATTCTGCTTCCCTTAAAAGCCAGCAACCTTTCTCTATGCCAAGCAGATATATAAGAGAGCTTTCAAAAGAAAGCTGTCCATTAAAGGAGTGACTGTACCACTTTTTATTTATATCATTAAATTGCCTTTTCAAATAATACAGAGGTGGAAATGATTTCTTTGGGTATAAGTAGCCCATTTTCAAATCTTTCTTCAGATCTGAATTTCCTTGCATTAACTTACCCAGTTCCAAGGTTCATAAAAAAACTTGATAGAACCTTTCCAGATTAACAAATGGTATTAAACAGCATAAACTCCCCATGTACTTTTGTTAGTTTGAAAAGATGCTACCAAACTCTTTTTTTTCATGATTGGCTATTATAGTCTAGCACAGCTGTCTTCCCCCATTAGCCAGATCCATCTCGTTTGCCCACATATGGTACCTTATACAGCACTGAATAGTGAGATAGAAGGATCACTAGCCCTACATGCTCTCTACTACAAGGATTCTATTTACATCGTGCTGATCCTCATTCAGCAGCCATTGGTGCAGTTTTTGTCCTCAAGATGGCAGCATTTGAAAATGCTTCTTAAAAAAGAAGGAAAACGGGTTATATTTTACTCCAGGGGTCTCCAACCTTGGCGCCTTTAAGACATGTGGACTTCAATTCCCAGAATTCCTCAACCTCTGTTAAGGGTTTACATTTCAAATGTGAACCCCAAACTTTTCTTCTTTTCCAGTTCTGAAATGTGGGAAAAGTTCCACCGTTAGTTCTGAAATCTGGAAAAGTTTGCACTCTCAGTGCAAGACACTTCCTTGACTTGTAAATAGAGCAATGTCTTAAATGCTGTGGCAGAACTGGCTTTTCAGCAGATGCCATGATATTTGCATCCTACTCCTTAAGCAAGTATAAATTAAGTGTAAGACAACATTTAAATTTTTTTAAAGATAGGAACCAAGTACTAAGGACAAATTTTCTGACAGTGGAACTGCTTCCTTTCATAAGTTGTGGGTGCTGAACAGGGGGTAGGACTAGAAGACCTCTGAGGTTCCTTGCAACTCTTTGTACTGTATTCCATTTCCTACCACAATTGCTTTTTCAAGTTGCTTTCATCACCCAATAGAGGTGGGGTACTTTTACATCCTGAACAAAAATGGAAAACAATATGTTTATGTGGTTACAATTTCAAATGCTTTAAAAATCTGGACAAGTTCCAGTCAAAATTAAACACTTTAATGATCTGTTATCAAAGAGCAATAACAATGAAGGCATCTGTAGTAAGCCAAAGATTTATAATAGTTACCTTGGCTGATCTCCTAGATGTAAAATCAGATCTGGTTAACAGTTAAATAGGTGACCATGAGGAAATTCCTTCAAGTCTAAATAGTCATAATTTGGAAGGTCTCAGACTTGGGTCTTAGGTAGAAATAAGATTTGAATTGAATCCAAATACTTGTTTCCTTCTTCCTGGATCTCCATAGATATATCAGAACATTCATCCCCTGCAGTTGCTTTATGGTTCAGAATATAAAACAGGAACCATAACACCCTGTGCTTTGTGCAATCACCCAAAATTTGAGGAATAACTCTTGTCCTCCGGAAATCAGCCATGTATAATTGATAATGCCGCAGTAGAAAAATAGGGACCACTTTGGTGGGAAGGTAACAGTGTTCTGTACACCTTCGGTGTTTAGTCATGCCGGCCACATGACCACGGAGACCTTCAACTCTTCGGCTTTGTAACAAAGATGAGCACTGCTCCCTGGAGCTGGAAACAACTAGCACATATGTACGAGGGCAACCTTTATCTTTACCTATAGAAAGTCAGCACCTACCCCTCCCAGAAAAATAAAAGATCTTGAGAAATATTAAAAAGGCAGAATATTATGTTTCCTCAAAGGGAGAAGTGGAGAAACATGTTTTTTAAAGGCAGAAAGCAGCCCCCACTTTCCTTAATACAGCCAATGTCAGCACTTAAGAGATAAAGAGCTTATTGAAAGAGGAAGACAAGTATCTAGATAGCTCAATTTATAGGCAAAGCAGATACTGCAGGCAGAAATCCATTCAAGACAGGATATTTTGAAACTCCCTGCAGCAAAGTCTGAACAAAGGCAAAAGGGTAGGATTAGAAGCAACCCCTCTTCCAAGATCCAAAACGGGATGAAAGCCATTTAGACGCGACAGGAATTGCCCAACTCCCTTTCAGAACACAAGCCCCTTCATTGCATGACCCCAGAGCAGTCCAAACTTCACCTGGGAGCTCAGATAAACAATAAGCCAGAGGCTGATCAGATTAGCACAGACAAACATCTAGGATTTGCATTTCCTCTTTTGCCTATAGAGCCAGTTTTGACCCCTACATAACCCCTACAGGAGCCCCATAGGAATCTGACAACAGCCAAGAGAGTATTAAAGGACATGTTCTTGCACAGGAACAGGAAGCTCAAGTACAAAGCCCAAAAGAATGTATACAAGCCACCCACTCTCAACTCCACTTTGTCAGCTGCACCAGAACCAGGTGCTTGGTGGTTCTGTTCATCATTAAACCATCTTTCCAATCCATGTTTCCAGTGTCTTTCTCCCAGCTTGGAAGTGGACCAGATGAATTTTTCTTCCAACAATTAGTTTCCCCCTGGCAGTTGTGTGCACATTTAAACTTGGCCATTGGAGCTCATTTATAGTAGAATATATTCTGTGACCCTGATAATGGGCTAATTCAGAATTCATGCTAAGCAATTGGATTATCACATTTGGTGGCTCAGGGGGGGATGGAGAAACTTTGCCCTTTCAGATTCTTCCTGCCCATTTAAAGCAATCAGCCAACTACTTTGTTTCCATGGTAATGTATTGCTGGCTATTATGCTTGGCCAAAGCTATTAAGGTAATATTCCTAAAGAAAGGGGGGGGGATTTCATGTGACCCATTCAGAATACCTATCTACATAACAAAGCAAGCAGATTCACAGGCCACCTGGCTGCAATTTCCCAAGGCCACCACACTTCTAAAAAACTGCATCTATGCCAAATTTAGCAGAAGTAATCTCCCTTGCTGTCTTTTGGAAAGGATGCATTTCCTTTTCTTGAATTTGTCTGCAAAATGTCCAACACTCTGCTTGAGCAGGAGAGTCTGTTCCAAATATTAGCCTCTACCTAGGATCAAACTCACAGTCTCCCAATTGTGAGGCGAGAACTCCACCTCAATAGAATAGAATAGAATAGAATAGAATAGAATAGAATAGAATAGAATAGAATAGAATAGAATAGAATAGAATAGAATAGAATAGAATAGAATAGAATAGAATAGAATAGAATAGAATAGAATAGAATAGAATAGAATAGAATAGAATACAAAAGGAATAGAATAGAATAAAATAGAACACAGAAGGAATAGAATAGAATAGAATAGAATAGAATAGAATAGAATAGAATAGAATAGAATATAGAATAGAATAGAATAGAACAGAACAGAATAGAATAGAATAGAATAGAATAGAATAGAATAGAATAGAATAGCAGAGTTGGAAGGGAACTTGGAGGTCTTCTAATCCAACCCCCTCCTAGGCAGGAAACTCTACTACACCACTTCAGACAAATGGTTATCCAATCTCTTCTTAAAAACTTCCAGTGCTGGAGCATTCACAACTTCTGGAGGCCAGTTGTTCCAATGACAGCCATCAATGATAAGCATGTAGTTAAAGAAGGGCATATAAAATACTACAAACCTCTCCGGCACTGAAAGTTTTCAAAATCTGAACAAATCAAGCTGTTTTTAGCTCCTTTCCAGAAGAAAACGGTTCTTTACTCCAGCTTATCAGAAGCCTGTTTGAGCTTGTGCAACCTTTCCATTTAGAATGTTCAGAAAAAATGTTTACAGCTCTGGTAGTGGATGCTCTTCCTGAAGGTGGATTCGTTACTAAAATATTACGGTCCTCTGCCTTTCTGTCTCTAACCGATAAGACTTAAGCAAAACCTGCAAGCTAATTTAATCGTTGTAGCTACAAGATGAAAAGGGAGTTAATCCCAAAACTAGCTGCTGGCCTGGTCCCGAGTTCCTTGATAATGACAATCACATGATCCTTCTAGGAATGTACAGGCAGAATGAGGGCTCCCCCAAAACGAAAAGAGATATTTTAAAAAATGGAATTAATAAAAATGGACAGCCATACTAATCCTACATGCTCCTGTACTAAATGGATGGCAAATGATTATCCAAGTTTTTAAGAAGGGATTGGATAACCATTCGTCTGAAATGGTATAGGGCAAGGGTCTTCAAACTTGGCAAGTTTAAGACTTGTGGACTTCAACTCCCAGAATTCCTGAGCTAACATGACTGGCTGATGAATTCTGGGAGTTGAAGTCCACAAGTCTTAAAGTTGTCAAGTTTGAAGACCCCTGGTATAGGGTCTCCTGCTTGAGCAGGGGTTGGATTAGAAGACCTCCAAGGTCCCTTCCAATTCTATTATTCTATTCTAATATGTTCTATTTTGTTCTATTCTATTCTATTTTGTTCTGTTCTATTCTATTATTTTCTGTTCTACTCTACTCTATTCTACCCTACCCTAGTCTATTCTATTCATAGCAAGTGACACAAGAAGTTCAGTCAACCTGCTTCTGAATGCAGTGAACATCTTTCTGGAACCCTAAAAAAAACCCTTGCATCAAGATCTGCATGGAGAAAAGATGAAAAAACCACCTTCATCTTACAGCTCTTTTGGAATTGCTTAGCATCTTCTTGGATGGGAGGCCTGAAGACATGTCTGTTTTGTTCCATTGATCAGTGTGTTTGTTTCCTGGCAAATGTCCTGATGGGTTTTCAGTTCTATTCCAAAACTGACACTAGACTGTTGAATGAGTCCTCCAAGGCAATCTTGCTGGGAGCAATCTGAATGTCTCGGTGGCAAAAACGTACAAAAGCTCCTTCAGTAAGATGGCCTAGTTAGGTAGTGGAATACAGCCAATTTTAACTGATTTTGAAAAATTAAGCAGGGCTGCTGCAGAGCAGACTGGGAAGTTGAAGAGAAAAACACCCCTTCCTCAAAGGCTGTTTCTTATGAAAGATGCCTTAAATTCAGGAGGGGTAGAAAAATTTCCTGCCTATAGGGATACTGCTAGGCAGTATTAGGTAGAACTACCACATCTGCACCGGAAAAAAATCCCATTGACCCCCAGGTCCTCTTCATCTCTCCTGTTTATTGGCTAACATGAGCCTAGAGTTGGTAGCCCAAGGTTGACAATGTTAAGCTGGGTCAACCAAGAGTCCAGGTCTAGAGTTTCAACCATTGAGTTAAGCTATAAATTCTTTCTTTAACCCAGGGGTCTTCAAACTTGACAGCTTTAAGACTTGTGGTCTTCAACTCCCAGAATTGTTCCTCCAATCATGTTAGCTCAGGAATTCTGGGAGTTGAAATCCACAAGTCTTAAATTTGCCAAGTTTGAAGACCCTTGCCTTAACTTCTCAAATGCCAGGAAACCATGCTACCAATATTTAACTATTCTGACACTATGCCTTCATGTTTTCAAGTACTGGGTTGCACAAGTTAAGATGTTCATGCTTGCAGGTACATCTGGTTTAACGCACAGCCTTTTATTGAAGGGTCTAGAAATTGCACGAAGCTACTTCTGTAAGTAAAGCTTGGCACCCACCCACCCCCTGCTCTTCCCAAGCCCACCCCACCTTGTCAAACCCTTTGATGTGCTGGATTAAATGACATGAGGCAAAGTTAATGCTATGCTTCATAGTTTATTTATATTTTTATGTAAACATCATTTGCTTGGTAGGCACAATATAACAAAAGCTCTAAAGCAACAGAGAACAATTAAAACAAACATATCAGTTTACTTAGTTCAGGTGGATGATGAAGAGAGGCTGTCATAGTTCCATAATCCAAATTGGGAACTCATTTCCTTTTACTTGATGAAAGCAATCAATTCATTAGAGAAAAGGTACATTAGTAACAAAGGTTTGGGGCTCAAAGATTCCAAACTCTGTTCCCCAGTAATAATACTGATTAAATAAAATTCCTTTTCTATATAGCATCTCCTGCTGTCTTAAGAGGACTCTACCTAGACACTAAGTTTGCAGAATTGCAAACTAAAATGTTCCCCAACTCCATCCAGTTTTTCCCTGCACATTGAAAGCAAGACTTGCTAATTATGGATTTTGAGACTTTATTTGCCACTGTTTTCCACCTACAGAGGTAATTCTTCAGCTATATGGGGCATTGTAACCTGCTGTACCTCCAATGTATTCTGATGTGGTCAGTTCTCTCTTTCGAAATTCAAGTGATGATATCCCTTTCTAAATTTCCCTGAAGAGCCAGGCTGAAATTTTAGGGGAAATAATGTTGCTTTGTGGACAGAGGGGAAGGAGGTAAACCAATTGTTTTAGAGCAGGGGTCCCCAACCACCGGTCCGCGGACCGGTACTGGTCCGTGGAACAAGTCCTACCGGGCTGCTGGTTGCTGGCGCCGCCATCTTTTTGATGAAAAAGTGCTTCCGGTGAGCTTTTCCGGGTAGAAAGCTCACCGGAAGCACTTTTCATCAAAAAGATGGCGGCGCATGCTTCGGTGAGCTTTTCTGGGTAGAAAGCCATTTCTACCGGAAAAGCTCACCGAGCATGCGCCGCATCTTTTTGATGAAAAGTGCTTCCGGTGAGGTCACCGGAAGCACTTTTTCATCAAAAAAAGATGGCGGCGCCCAGCTGATGCCGGTACTGGGCCGCGGCATAAAAAAGGTTGGGGATCACTGTTTTAGAGGAAGCTTCCAATGCTTTGCACTCTTTTCACCTAATCCCAGAAGAAAATCCACAGTCCAGTGAAGCTCAGGCACATAAGACTGAATTCAATGGATCACAGGCACTGATAGTTTGCATGAATGTTGGGCTATTTGGATTCCACTTGATGTGAAAGCCTCTCTCCAGCTCATAAAATATAAGCACTGGCTTGTTTCAAAAGAATGCATCCAAGGATAGCTGTGTTTCTGAAGGGATCTCCACAATTAAAGAGTTCTAAGCAAATAAATGATCCACAAATGTTTGTTTCAATATTTGCAACGTTGCAGGACTAAGCATGAGATCAACTTGTCTGAGTTATCAAGGCAACATCAAAGCTGAAGAAGAGCAAACTTAGCGTACTTCATATGTACCTTGGCCTTCGAGCACAAAAGGAGCTGAGTCACAGAAGTTCTAATGCTATCATCACGACGTCTCTAAAACAGAGAGTGGGAAAACCAAGGCTAATTTAACGCCACTTGATTTTCTGGCTTCCTTTCTCTCAAATTATAGCCTGATTCTATCTTTTTGCTGTTGGGGATACTCAAGATGAAAACCAGGTCAAATCATACATTTTGCATTGCTGGCTAGAGGTTTCCGCTTTGGGTTGGCTGCCTTCTGGGTATCTTTGCCATCATCAAGAAGGGCAAACCTACGTAAGGGAAAGTAGGAATGCATTTTTCTTTCTGCAATATAAGACTGATGGACAATGGATTAAAAGGTAGGCCTCAGGGACTACAAAACATTATAAATTAGTGAGGAAGACTGTATCCAGGAGGATACACGGGAGGTTTAGGGATTTATGCATTAATTTCTACTACATGCATAGTACAGAAAACATTGCAACATTTACCCTTCCCCCCTCTAGAACTCTGCTTCATCTAAAAGTTAGTCTATTTATCTGAAAAGGGACCGGGTTTCCTTCCGAGCATGGGGCTGGACTGGAAGACCTCCAAGGTCCCATCCAACTCTGTTATTCTGTTATTTAGCTATGGAGATGAATATCTTCCATCAAAAGCAGCCCCTGCAACGCTTGCCTATTTCTAAGAGTTTCCTTTGAAAAGGTTTGCTTGTAAAAGAATCAAAAGATGGAATTTTAAGGCATTTGCCCCTGCTAAGTTGATGATAAATTCTTGGCTTTTCACTGGTCTATTTTCTAATTGCTGGGCATCTCTGGGGATTGAATTAAAAATAAGAAGATAAATATGGGGAAAGCCGCAATGATGTGAAAAGTTTGCCCACATCTCTGCTCTCCAAAGTCTCAAACAGGGACTCAAGCGAAGGCTCAGCTGATCATCTTGGAAGAGGCAACTTTTGATACTGGTATATGTTGGTTAATGACCAAAATAAAGTTTGATTTGATTACAATGGTAAGCTTGCAATGGCTGTTGCCATTAAAACACACCGAAAAGATGGCATTCTTTTGGCATTTGCAATGGCTGCTGACATTAAAACACACCTAAAAGATGGCATTCTTTTGGCATTTGTTTCACAAGGTCCCTTCATTCCATCTCTTTTTGCTTTCTTCTACATTCTTAAAGAGATGGCATTCTGTGGAGATACATTGATTTACTGCAAAAAAACAAAAAAAAAAAAAAAAACCCCTACCGTATGAGTCACAAAAATGGAATGGTAAACATGAATGTGCAACAGCTGCAATTTAAATGGCTTTCAAAACTTGGTTGAAATCAATCCATGAAAAAAGTGGCTATTAATCATTGTTGCACTTCTAGAGATACCTGGATAAGAAGAGAAGGTTGATGGTGGTAGAAGTAAACACTGCCAGAATATTATTTTAATGATGGATTTAAAATCTATTGGCAGAGCAGTGGATAACTAGAGCAGGCTCTTATAAACAACAGTGTGGTTATAATGATGCTGCCAGTGAAATTCCAAAGCAGGGCTTGAATCAAAGCTGTTCATTTTTACTAATGTGCAAACATTCCACCTCAAGAAGATTATACCTGAAAGACATTCTATCAAGTATTGAAAACAAAGTGACTTTTTAAAAAATACATTGGAGAGGTGCTTAAATCTTATTGGATCCTTTTGAAGTGATCTGGATATCTTTTTTTTTTTTTGTAGAGATGCAAAAATGGCTTAAAAAATAATTGAATCAATTTGCTAGTTTGATCCAAACATTTGAATTGATTCACGTCAGTTTTATGAGTCAATGCAAATCATCGAATCCGATCAATTTTCAAAATCAAAGCAATCATTTGAATTGATCTGTTTCCCAATCTAGCTCTGGATCAAGTCTCAAACCTGTTGCAATCCCAAATTAGTATAGATGTTCTCCTACCATTAAAGCCATTTCCCCCCACTTTGGGGAAAAAAACATAACTGGAGATTTGAGAGAGGGGGAGGGAAAGTAACAATGCAGGAATGGACAAGAAGATGCTTTCCCTCTTTCTAAAAACCAAATGGCTATAAACTTCCTATTAAGTTTGATTGGACTGCATACCACCACTTAAGACTGGCTGTTTTATTTTCTACCACTCTGAAAAGTGATACACTAAATGATGTGTATAAATAATGATCAATTACTCTAACATCTTGATATCTCAACTCCCTGCCTTTCTTTGGGTTTTTATCATCCTTAATTTGACCTGTGGTTTGGTTGATTGACAACTTCAAGGAACAACAGAATAATCTTTGTAAAAAGGCTTATTGTCAAAGTCAATCTTTTAGGATCATAACAGAACCCAACTGTTCAGCAAAGCACATATCAGAAAATTAGAAAAATAAAATTGGAATGCTTAAAATAATATGTTAATCCAAATGCATATTTCATTTGAGGAAAGATGTTAGTAATAGTTTAGCGGTACTCCAAGACATTTGGACAAATATTTTCTTTGATTAATAAAGTGGATAACACTAAAACTATGTAGGAAATCTATGTTCTCTGTGAGTACAAGATATAGAATCATATACTTTGTGTATAAGAAAAATCATAGTGAGACAAGAATAACGTGAGGTTTACACAAAGTGTCAGCATTTAGATAAAGCATGAAGAGACTAATATTTCTTTAAATGTGTTGGGTGGAGATATTCACTCTTGAGCTACTTTAAATATTATTAAGAGTGCTGTTTTGCTTAACAGTGCTTAAAAAAAGATGCAAAAAATGAGTATATGAAGCATAAAGTCATTCCAAAGAATTTTCTTTGTACAATATAATTTAGGCAAATTAACTATCAACTTTTGTTGGCAATGTTTTCAATAAACCCATTTTAATTAATTGGCGGAGTCTGAGCACTACTATTCCCCTAACAACTACTATACACTGAGAGTTACACAAATCAGTGCGTCTTAACATCTCTTGAGGATTGTTTTCTTTGTATACCAATCAATATTGTACACATGAGGTATTTTCTTGAGAAATGAGAAGGAGCTGCTTGTTTACAAAGTGGTGCAGGAAAAATTGGCAATTGCCTACCATGGTAGCCTTAGTCTGTGATTCAAAAGAGGACTTTCCTTCTTTATACCCATAAAGGAGAAGATGCACATTTACTGATACATCATGAGTAGTTCTCCAAATGTATAGTTGGATAGGGCTTTGTGTGCACATGGACTTATCAGGGTTCATTCATATCATTGCCCAGTTAATGATTATAATTTTGTCATGAAGGACAACATTGGCCTATAGGATGGTTTAAGGCAGGGGTCCCCAAACTTGGCAACTTTGAGACTTGTGGACTTCAACTCCCAGAATTCCTCACCCAGCAAAGCTGAATTCCGGGAGTTAAAGTCCACAAGTCTTAAAGTTACCAAGTTTGGAGACCTCTGATTTAAGGCTTTGTATCAGCTTATCAACAGAGAGTCTATTTGTACTAACTTTCCCACTTACTACAAAACATGAGTCCAAAGTTTGCCTGTGGATCAGTAAGACCATTTCATAGGGCTGGGGAAAAGAGAAAAGTGTAAGTGTCACCAAAGAGAAAGCAAGCGTTAAATATTTTTCTTGTTTCCTTGACCATAAATACATTTTAATAGCTTGATTTCCATTCATCCATATTCCCTCATATTATAAAACCACTAATTTTAACTTGTTTCTCTTTTGTTCAGTTGTGTCCAATTCTCAGAGACTGCCTGAAAAAGTCCCTGAAGGGTTTTGGGTTTTTTTTGGCAAGTTTTTCAAAAATAGTTTGCCATTGCTTGGTTCTTAGAGCAGAGAGGAAATGACTGGCCCAAGGTTACTCCAGAGGCTTGGTTCCAAAAGTGGAATTACAATCCATAGTTTCCTGGTTTCTAGCATGATGCTTTAACTACCACATTAAACTGGCTCTCAATTTTAATTTAAAATTACCTAAATAAAGTTGGGAATAGGTGGGAATTGGTGGGAATACTCATGTTTTAAATGAAGAAAATGCCAAGAAGAGTCCAGGCTATGCATGTCTGTAATTACTGTACACATGGACTACCCTATCCACAGAATCTAACCTGCCCCTTCACTCCAAAACTAACCCATGTCAACATTATCAAAGTGGATTGAAAATTTGTTTCTGGAACCAACATGGAAAGATGTTTGGGTCTCCTATTGCTGTAAATGACAATAAGGCTTTTGATAGGGATTCAACAAGACTCTTACAGGCAAACTGGAGACCACAGGATGGAATGTCATAATACTGGGAAAGTCAGAATGGCACTTCAGTTCAAAACATCAATGACCAACACCTGATAGCTCAGCTGACTGCAGACAAAAGGAAAAACAAAACAGCACACACTGTACTAGAGCATTTGTTCACTGGTGCACACAATGGGTTTCCCCAGTTGTCTTCCCTTCTTCTGCTTTATCAACTCTTCCAGCTCTCATTCCCACCTTTTCCAACTACTGTTGGATGAATGGTATACACTCTTTGTTCTCATTGTCCCCCTCGTGGTCTTCTTCCTCTTCGGCAGCTTCGCTGGTCTCTGTGCTGTCGTTGGCCATCTGGCGAGGAGACAGAATCAAAAGGATGCAAGTCAGTCCATATAATTCTCTGGCTAATGTGCAAAGCAATCAGTATATTGGAGAAGACCCTAAAGGCAGTGATATCACCATTCCAAAACTTTGTCAAGAATTGCAAGAACAAGATGAAAGGGAAGGTGCCATAATTTTGGCAGTGACCTTTTAGTTCATCACCATCATCTTTTAGATACGCATACATGCCCAACCCATCCAGCATAGATCGTGCCATTTTCAGGGTGTTTTGGGTAAAAGGAGAAATGACGGATCCAAGCAATGATTTGCAAAGACACAATCACCAATTGGCAGATCTCCAAATGCATTCCAAACTGATGAGATTCATGGAATTGAAATTTTGCAAAATTTATAAAATGTTTCATGACATAAACATTATCATGACACTTTATAGTATAATACAAATGTCATAAAACCTCTTTTGTGGTCATCTCCTTATGTTTGACAATTCAACATGGGTTATTTTCAAAGAGTCACATCTCTGAATATCTCCCTGTAATTTTAAGAATTTTTCCAGTGAAGAGAGAACATTAGAATTTCTGCCATTGTTGAAGGCATTGATGAATCTAGTAATAAAAATACCTCTGGAACAATAACCCATCAGGTCACCTAGGGGGTTAATAAAGGGTACAAAGGTTTCTTCAATATTCACATATTGATCAATGTTGGATTTGAAATCTTCTACTTCTTGTAACTTACCAAAGGAGTAGGTGTCTTCTCCACATCCAGAATTAATTTGCCTATATTACCTCTGTCATGGATTCTTTGCATTGCTTCCTTCACCTATAATCAATAGATCTTAAATTTTAATCTTCTTTGTGATGCAAAAGAAAAGCAAATCAAAGTCAAAAAATACCCCCCACCACCACAACTGGATTTTAGCACAAGTATTTTTCCTAGAATCTGTATGTATGTAAAAAAAAAATCCCCATGTTGACTTTTAGTATAAGCTCAAGAAAGACATGGAATTAATTAAACATCACAAGAAAATAAAATATTGTATCACCAGAATATCACAGCACTAGGAAGGCTGCTGTCTAAAACCTGTTTCCTAGGAGTATGTGTTTAGAGATTTCTTTTGTGTAAATGTGGCAGAGCTAGAAACACAATGCCTTCAGAAGGTTTAGACTAAAGCTCTTAGAATCCTTGACAATTGTCCATGTGTCAGCCCTACAAAGAACAACTTATCAAGAAATTCATTCTACAGGAAGATTAGATTGAAACTTTTTGGTGATGGGCTACACTGACACAATCTCGCAAATCTGCTTGTGTTTTCACTTCCGTCTGTCTTTTACACCTGGGGATCAGAAACAATTCAATCTAAGTCTTCTTCTAATACTTTCCTACCTCCCTGGGCTTAGCACATGTTTCTTCTGTCCCTGTTGTTCTAGTGGTTTCTAGATGCTTTTTCCAAGGTTATCTCCCTGTACCATGTGACTTTAGAGAATAATAATGTAATAAAAGCATCTGGAGAGCACCCCTGATGAATACAATTGAAGTGTCACATGCAATCCCATTTCTATCTTCCTGGGAGTATATTGCACTGAGCATCACTTTGGAAGATAAGATCTCTGGATTTCCATTCTATGTTATGATTTTATTTTATGATTGATGGGCCTCCTTTGCTGTTACATGGACTGCAGCTTCATTTTAGGATACATGGATTTTGGTAACACATTCCTGTAATCCGAGAGTTAAATATTACATTTATACATTAGCTCAATTCAAAGAGAGTTTAAGCAGTATACAGTGTATATAATAAAATGCAGTAAACGATATAATGTATCTTTTCTTTTATGTACACTGAGAGCATTTGCACCAAGGCAAATTCCTTGTGTGTCTAATCACACTTGGCCAACAAAGAATTCTATTCTATTCTATTCTATTCTATTCTATTCTAATCTAATAAAACCAGATCATAACACATGATGTGGTAATAAAAATATAGAAATACCATTTTGGTGGCGGTCACAACAAGAACATCGTCTACATTATTCCAATTGCTGCATAATCTTACGCACATGTCAGTTGCTATGGGCAACTTTCATCTGGTCTGTAGCTCTGAGGTCCCTTTTAGGATATCCACCTGAAGTACCTGAGTTGAAATCTCTCCAAAATACCCCATAAAGCAGCAATTGTGAAATTGCTATAGTTAAGAAAACTACATGAGCACATCCTGAAGTTACCAGATTGTAAAGAGGCAAGGTGGAATGAGTGATTATTTTTGTCACCATTAGCAATTTCCACACTGTATATGGGCTACAACTGGAAAAGCTTAGTTTCAACTAGGGCATACAAAACCTTTGCCAGACCAATTCTCAAATACAGCACATCCTCCTGGAACCTGCACCGTATATCGGACATTAACACAATTGAGCGGGTTCAAAGGTATTTCTCAAGAAAAGTTCTCCATTCCTCTATTCACAATAGAATTCCCTATGCCTCCAGGCTCAAAATTTCGGGCCTGGGCAATCTGGAACTGTGCCGCCTGTGGTACGATCTAAGCATAGTACACAAAATAGTCTGTACAACATCTTACCTGTCAATGACTTCTTCAGCCTCAATCACAACAATACACGGGCAAACAACCGATACAAACTCAAGGTAAACCACTCTAAACTCGATTGCAGAAAATACAGTAACAGAGTGGTCAACGCCTGGAACGCTCTATCCAACTTCGTTGTTACAGCCTCAACCCTTCACAGCTTCAACCTTAAACTGTCTACCGTGGACCTCACCCCATTCCTACGAGGTCCTTAAAGGGGGCGTGCATAAGTACACCAACGTGCCTACCGTCCCTGTCTTAATGTCCCCATTTATCTGTATGTACTCCTTTTGTTCTTCTTTATGTTCTTACCTATACTTGTTATCTTGCACATGTTTGACAAACAAACAAATGAACAAATAAATAAACTCTCCATCTTAGTAGGGCTGAATTCACACATATACATGTCCTAAATTATAATATTGCATGTTTAATAACTGTCCATGGATCTATCATTATATTTCTGTTTTTTTTTTCCTCTTGGTAGCTCAGAGAAGGGGAAAGTTTCTCTCATTGCATTCCCACAACTCCCAAGGAAGGGTGTTGGGCCAAGGGTACATCATTCAACTTGAGATCAAGTGGGGATTTCAACCTGCATCTGCTTTATGCAAGCCCAATGATAACAAGTGGTCTCCAAACCATCTATTTCAGGGGTCTCCAACCTTGGCCACTTTAAGACTTGTGGACTTCAACTCCCAGAATTCCTCAGCCAGCAAAACAGCAAAAAGCTGGCTGAGGAATTCTGGGAGTTGAAGTCCACAAGTCTTAAAGTGGCCAAGGTTGGAGATCCCTGGTCTATTTTATCAGTTCTGAATATGTTTGTTCAATTACAATTACAATTGCTGAATGGTTCTCAGTACCATTCATATGCTACCCAGCTCTGATCAATAGCATTCAACCCATTTTCTCCCCTAAAGAATGCAGGCACTTTATTGTTCAGCTGAATTAAATAACGTTTTGACCTTGCTTTAATCCTTGCTTTCATTTGAAATTTCACTAAAGATATAGAATGATTAACAGCTAACTGCAATTTTACAAGCCTTTAAGTCTACAGAGAACAAATGTTTAAATTGCTTCTACACTATCAAGGAAAAAAATAATCATGTTGTCTAAGTATCATTTGTTCTTTGAAAATATAGCTGTTCCTCAGGAGCTACTCAAATGCCATATTATAGGAGGGAAAAGAAATTACTTGTGCTTTCTGTCAAAATATGTGGACTTAATATGGATGAGAAAAAAGAGGTTATTAATACTTCTATACACTTTATAGATGTTTTCACAGTACAATGAAGTGATTAATCAAGAATTATTGAATAAACACAATTCATTGGATGACACAACATTGCCTAAACTAATATGATGCTTTTGAAACCATTCTGACTGGGTTCCCACCTGTAGTTTGTTTGGGTTTGAAAAACCAAATCCACTGAAACTAAGCTATCACAGAAGCAACAGCAACAAGGAAGAAAGAAGCCTGAAAGAAATTCCATATAATTCTCCAAGGAAGAAGGTACCTTTTCTTTTAACCTTCACAGAACATTGGGTACCAGTACAAAATCCTCTCTTTTAGCTGTGATCAACTAAATTAGCCTTCTACCTTGTTCAGCTGAAATTCCAGTTCTGACATGTCCTGGTAGCTACCCAAATTAACTCTACACAACTTGCAACCGTGACAAATGGCATGAGAGAACCAAGCTGGTTGGTGGTGGATCTGCTACATGGAGATCCCATTCTTATGATCCGGTTCAATACATCATGCAAAGTTTGTTTAACCATAGTTTAATGTTAAGTTCACAGTTGCCTGAAACATGGTTTTAAAAACACAATTCATTGGCTTATACAACAAGCCAAAATCAAACCACATCATAGCTTAATCAACATGTGAAGATAGCCTCTCTCTTCCACTAAAAGCATTAAATTTAATCCTATCCCCATTGCAAGAAAGTTAATATTCTCAGAAGCATTCCATTCAAATTCCTCTCATTTGAATGCAGAGGGGAAAACATACTGATACCTGCCATTGTGCAGGTTTTTAATAGAAAAAAAGAATGAGAAAGGGGGGTGGGGGAAGCTATGGGGGAGTATTTTTGTTCTCTTTCCCCTTCTGGCTGCTTTTGCTAAAACGTAAGCAAAACAAACCGATTCATACATCTCCAAATTCATGTTCACTTCCTGCCTCTAGAGCAGGGGTCTGCAACCTTAAACAGTCAGAGAGCCATTTGGAATCATTTCCCACAGAAAACACCGGGAGCCTCAAAACCTGGGTGGGTGTGGTCAATTCAATGTCACTCCCACCCAGTCACATGACCCCACCATGCCTACCCTGGTTTTGTGGCTCCTGGTGTTTTCTGTAGGAAATGGGTCTCTCTCTCTCCCTCCCATTTCTGTTTTTTGTTTTACCTTCTCAGGTCAGGCGAGGAGTGACTGGGAGGGGAGAGCAAGGGGCGAGGCCAGCCAGTGGTGGGATCATCCAACAGGGAGCCACAGCAGAGGGCCCAAAGAGCCATAGGTTGCTGACACCCACTCTAGAGAAATCTGTTCATGAGAGCTTCAGCCAAATCTAGTGGGAAGCACAAGCCAATTGCAAAAATGAATTGTTGCCACAATTATAGTACATGGAGGGGAAGAAAGCAGCTCTCCATTGTGTGCACGCTCTAGACAACTCACAAAATGCAGCATCAGATCATCAGGATCTGTTCCCATTCAATATTGAGTGTGCTTGTATTTCTGTAACTAAATCAGTCTCGACATTCGTTCCAGATACGTTCTATACCTCTGCAAAATTCAGATGAGCTTTTCCTATGCTAGCATTTTTCATACATTATAGGCAAGTATGAATACTATTATAGTTTGCTTTGAAATAAGGACGGAACCATTTTCCTCTGCCAAATTCCAGAACCTTCCATTACACACAACATTCCATCATTCCTAATACCCAATTCTTTGAATAGGCGGAATAATCTTTCTACTTGGATGATCAGAGCTTAATATGAGAATGGGTAATATTTCTTTTTCTTTTTTTTTTTTCATTTGAATTTTTTTCTCTCAGAAAAAAAACCCATATTTTCTTTACTCCTCATTTTGCCTCACGAGGAGTGCTCAAATATCTATTCACTCATTTTGTACAAGAGTTTAATGCTGACCTTTGGCTGCTAACTGCCCCACTTCTCACCAGGAGATTAGAACATTCGCATAAAGAAATGAATTTGCATTATTAATCATACTAACAAATAGCAATAAAATGTAACCACCAAGCTAGATAGGTCACTTTTATGAACTCTTGAAAAGCTAAGGAACGGAGCCAGTTGGAAATCTTAGGAGTGAATGCTAGACTTGAAAGACAAAACATTAACCTGGATTAAGTAAACAACAAATTATACTGTTTCCAAAAATAGCAACGGCCAAGTGATTACCAGGAGTGGAACATGACTTTATTTTATAATTCTTTTGAAAAGTATTCAAAGGCTGAAATAAACAGAAGAGCAAAACCATCACTGCATAAAACTGAAAGACAATAGTTGGGTTCCTTCAGCACAGCTGGATATAATTCATGATCCAAGGATCGGAGTTCTCATAACATGCTGAGCCAAAAACAAATAATGCCAACCTCTTAACACCTGGCAGAATAAAGCAAGTTTTTATTATTCTCTAAGGCAGAAAAGGATAATTTTCTTCTTTGTAACTTTAGAGAAGGCGAAGAGCTACTAAATTTGTTTATGCTTGTGATGAAGTTTGGAAGTCACTTCTTTATGTATTTTTTCTCTCTCTTTCTGTAATGTATTTTTATCTTTTTCTTCCTTTTACATTTTACAACTGTTTTTTCTTTCTTTAGTTTACATTGCATTTTACTATAGTTGAAAAAAATCTTAATAAAAATGATATATGAACACTTGGAATGGGAGGTTGATATAAATTAGCCAAGTTTCTTATAAGAATTTCACACATGCCAAGATAAAATGCTTGTGTGTCTGAGTTTATAATAAACAGCAATCAGATATTAGTAGGCAATGCCAAATGTTGACTTTATCAATGTGGGAAATATCCCACTGATTTGGATGTGCTACAGGTAGCCTTTAATACAACATTACTGGGATTTTTCTGAAGGACATATTTAAAGCTTTCTAGTCCACACCAGTGAGGGAAGAGTTAAAAGAGATACTTTTGGTCTGTCTGCTTTGCCCCAGTGCTGCTAAGGAACAAGCAACTAAAACATGCCACAGCAAATTATGAGGATCAGGTCTCCATGGTTACAGGTCATGTGGCCTAAAATTACAAGCTTTTAGCGTCAGAGTTACTTTGGTAACGCCAATGGCGCAGGTAGCTCATCCAGTATCTTGCCCAAACTGATAAAAGCATCTGTCTGATTTTTCTGTTTTGATGCTCAGCCAGCAGCTGGCATTAACCCATAGACAGCAAGCATTTATGCTGTTACAAGCACTCCTAAAAGTCGCAGCTGTTCACTGAATATGTGACGAAGGGTAGAATCACAGCCATCGACTATGTTCGCACAACATACTTGGGTAGGCTAATGAAAGATTTAGGAGCTGCATGAGCTCAACAGATTTAAGATTGGCTAGTTTTAATCTTAGTTCATTGTGGCTTTGAAGATTATGCAAGTCAACCTTTTTGGATTGTACAATCTGAACCCATTGGAGTGGATTAAAATCAGTAATAAAATCAGTAAGTGGGCTGTGTGAAGGCAGACCCTAAGAACTGATTAGTCTCCTTCCAGTGTTTCCATTAATATATGTGATATTAATGGAAACACCAATTTCCTGTGTGTGTGTGTGTGTGTGTGTGTGTGTGTATTTGTTTTCTTAAGTTTTCGCAGGTACTTACATGTACGGTATTCAGCTTTGTTCGGGTATTTTCCCACGTCATTGTAGTTGTGCTTTTAAAGTTGTAGCAACGTTTCAGCAGAATCTTATGATGGCAGATGAGATTCTCCCGAAACGTTGCTACAACTTTAAAAGCACAACTACAATGACGTGGGAAAATACCCGAACAAAGCTGAATGCCATACATACATATACATATATACATACATACATACATACATACATATCCACACACAATTCCATGATCCTTTTATACAAACAACCAAAAGCAGTAAGAAAAGAGAGGAAGGAAGGGTGGATGAAGGCGGTTCAACTTTATTGCTTCTCTTCCCATGATCTCAAGGGTTATTATCACCACCTACCGTTTTGTTTACATGCAGCCATGCATACCTCTATAATAGCTTGTTTTATTTCTAAATGGTTTGGGGAGATTATTATCCTGAATGGCAGGATATAAAGGACTGTAAATAAAGCAACAAGCAATTAATTCCAGTTCTTATCATCATTACAGTCAACACGAACGAAGGGGGGGGGAATGTGTGGAAACTTTGAGGTTACTCAAACCAATTCAGCACACCAGATGGAAGGGAAAGGAAGAAAAAGGCAAAACACCGAAAAACAATCTGAAAGTTTCAGGGGCCCAACAATCAACCAAAGTTTTGAACTTCTCTGTTCCTTCCTGGCCGTAAATCATTTTACCTGATAGTATTTTGTAACCTTCCTAGGCAATCCTCGTATCAATTCTTGTGCTATGAACTGAACTCATATTAACTTATATAACCAAGGATGTAGAAGTGATGTTCTCAAGGCTATCAGGCAAATCGTAGCAGGAAATCAACTCCAACAGAAGGCTAAAACTATTTATCAAGATTGCCTATATATTAAGAGAATTTTGCAAGTTGGACTGTGCTGTACCTCTTCCTTATACTCCTTAAACACATTTGCTCTAATAAGATTCAACACACTTCCTTCAGCTGTTATCAACAATAAATACCAATAAAGAAAAAAAAAATCTCCCATGAATGACTTTGCTTCAGTGACTCCCACAGAGGAAGTTGTATTGTAATTTTTATTTGGGTCTGCATGAGGTATTAATCCAGCCACTCATAAAGGAATTCCCAGGGAGAGACAATCAATGATAAGACTCCCATCTTTCAGCAGACCATAAAATCATTTTGCTATATTACCCATAATATAGCCGAATTTTGCCTAGCTGCTACAAATATTGTTCATTAAAACTGCATTTCTCAGATACTTTTACAATTTTATCCCCTCCCTTCAAAACTTCAATTACTACCCATACTACTGCAATGAATACCCCATCACTTGTAATTCTGAATAGTACCAGATTGGCCTTCCACTTTCCTGTTGTATCTAAGAACATGGGAAAGCTGGAACACGACGAGATAATTATACATATATCTGCAAATGAAACTTCCAGGTCAACAACAGCACAGTGAATTTAAAAACCACAGCTGATCTTTCATGACCAGGGTTGCATGTTCCTTTATAACTGCCACTATTAATATCTTGGCAATGACATTTTACACCAGAGGTAATATCTTGATTATCCATAAAGGTTTATATGTGATCTTCCATATCACAATGCTCAGGGAGAATATCGTATATTACATTTCAAGTGGCTGAGAGAGGGGGTTATGGGAAATTGTATGTAGAATTCAATAGTGTAGCCAATAAATATTTGAATTGCAAAATGTTTAGCTCATCCTTCTAAAATATTAACACTCTTATTTTTTGGTGCAGAGTTAGGTTTTTGGCAGAGAACTGCTGGAGTTTGTTCTTATAATTTTTTAAACTACAAAGTAATGAAACAAATCAGTCTACAGCACCAGCTGCCTGGCACAAAAGTCAGTGATAATATCCATTTAAAAGCCAGCACAGAGCAAAATGTTTGGCAGAAGCCATGAATATTCTTAGTGTTTTGATAGAATCGCTGATAAGATAAATTTTGGAAATCAGATAATCAAACACATGATCCAACTGTAAAAAAATAAATAAATCCTGACTCTACCTAGGGCACATCTGAACAAAATGCCACACTACAGATAGAAGAGAATTATTTATAGCTCAGGGTTGAATTGTGGAGTCCTTGGTGCTCTCTGAGCTTGGTTGTTTTCTTGCAGACATTTCATTACCATACTAGGTAACATCACATCAGCACTGGGATAGCAGGCTAGCAAATCCCGCTCCTGGTTCTTCTCTCTAAGTACCATAGTCAAAAAACAAAACTATGGCTTTAAGCTTCCTGTGTTTCTGGCTGGCCAAGTCTCTCTCATATGGGCAAGTAATCATCATTGGGTACACAATGGACATTTTTAATAGTACAATGTGGGACAGATTCTAAGTGGTACGATGGCCTGGAGCTTTCGCCTCACAATCAGGAGGCTGTGAGTTCAATCCTAGGTAGAGGCAGATATTTCTCTTTCTGGGCATGATGAGAATATATCTGCTGAACAAAACTCCACACTGGTGACAGGAAGGGCATCTGGCCAATAAACACTCAGCTCCATTCAGTTGCCCAGACTCCACCTACAAGGGATTATGGGGTCATTAAAACAGGATGAATGTGGGACAGATTCTGTCCAAATCTGAACAGAAATAACTTTGGCTTCCATATGAGAGGCTTATAGGTCCCCTGGATGTTGCCCTAATAGGTAGCGCCCTAATTCTAATCAAGTAAATAGCTTATGTGGAGCTTGAAAGACATTATAGAAATATCTAGGAAGGGGGAAATGATTGTATTGTAAAAGGGATGGGAAACTTTGGTTCTGTCATTTCAGATATCTAGATGCCAAATCCTTTGCTTTGGTTCAGTCAGAATTTTATCAAATCACAAAGCATGTTGTACTGAGAAGGTAAGGCTGCAATATGCCAAATCATCAGTAATTTGCTTTAAGGCAGAAAATAATCTAACTAGCAAGATGAGAGGAACTAAGGAAGCTTCCTAGTAGACCTGCTTTCAGCCAGAATTTAAGATATCAGACGCTTAATTGGTGCCTAAGGGAAATGCAGCCTAATTCTAAATATGTTTGAGCATTAGAAGTTGATTAAGGAACTCCTAGTAAGATTTTCAAGAATTGTGATTGGATTATTTCTAAACTTGGAGATTCCTCATAACATACAACTGAGCATCACAGAGCACCAAACTCCAAAATTCAGCTTTAACAAGTTTAAAGGGAAGATAATTATTACCTGGGGCACAATTATTATCAAATTGATTGGTAAATTTAATTATTGCAAAGGATGGGTTTGGAGGCTTTTCCGAGAAGCTCTCTTGTTTGAGTAGGCAGGTAGGATGATATCAGCTTCCCTGGTATTCAAAAACAAGCAGTAATATTTTAAATTGGACTCCCTCCCCCAATTTAAAATACCCTTGCTGATAGATTAGCATTTGGCTTAGCATTCGAATATGGAATGCTATTTTCTGTGCTATTTCATCAATCAATGACATTAAATTCCACCTTGGGTACACAATTCCACTGGCAAGAATAAAAGAACAATCTGATCATAATGTGTTACATTCTTGTGGAAATTAAAGTGTAGATACACTGTGATAGTGGTGGAATTACAGTGACAAGAAACGAAAACCCTTTCTCTAAATCTAAACCTCTTTAAACATTCTCCCAAAGGCTTGTTCAGATTTGAGAGTAAAAGCAACAGAGGGGTCTGGAAACTAACGAAAATCTATCTGTCTGTCTTTCTGTATATCTATCTATCTATCTATCTATCTATCTATCTATCTATCTATCTATCTATCTATCTATCTATCTATCTAATACTTATATATGTATATATATATATAAGAAAGCAGCAACAACGGCTACAGCATCAGCATTTATCACTTCACAATCAAACCTCAAGAATTAAAATAAATTCTAAAAATAGCCTGAAAAAAAGGGGGAGAGGGGAATGCCCAGGAAATAACCAGAATGACCAAGGCAAGGATAGACTGTTAAATCTTCCATGGTTTGAAACTAGGATTGTTTTTGTGGGAAGAGAAATTCACATGTTTCCTTATTCACTACAAGCATGGTCTTTCAATGTATACTACATTTTTTTTCCCTGTCCATGTGATAGCTTCGATGATCCTGCTACACTGTAGTAAAAGCAACACTATTTGAAGTTTATTCTTCCTAATTTTTGATTTTGGAAAATGAGCACTTGGATCCTGGCTTATATCTGTCTCTCCTCAAAATGTTTTGTTCTTAAATTTGATTAGTAATCATTTAGAACTTGTCTTGAGTTGTGACTATTTAGAAATATTGTTTCTGCCAGATGGTATAGATGATCCCATCTCTCTATATTTTCATTTGTTTAGGAACAAAGCTCTTATAGTTAATTTCAAGTGAAGGAAACTGAGATAACCTCTGTCATGTTTAGCATCTAATTGACAGGTTGTTCCTAACATTCACCCTCAAACATGAGTTCTTATTGGTTGGTTCTAGGCTTACAAATCTTTCCTAGTTCTGCTATCTTGTCAGAATTTGTCAAAAATAATAATGATAAATTGATGGGCTCATTAAAAATTCAGTTTACTATTAGCATTGATTCCTTCTGCTGTGCTGGAAGAAAATAAGAAAGGTAGTACTGATCCATCATCTAAATTTATTAGTAGACTTTGAACATCCAGGGTTTATTTAATAGTGAAACCAGAAAAGAAAAATGGTTTCACATTGCAAAGCAAATGACAAAATGGAATGCCAGCACATCGCTCTCCTTGGAATTTTTCCCACTGATAGATTGATCTGGATGACAAAGGAAATGTTGTCATGGAAATATCAAGCATGAATCTAGGGTACATTTTATTAGTTTAGCAGCAAACCTTAGGGGAGAAAAAGTCTCAATTAACAAAATCAGTTTTCTATTTCTAAAATTTAGTTTGACAACGTGAACTTTACCATAACAAAGCAACCAACATATTGATTTAATACCCATCCATACATAATTGATATAAGTGGGTATAGTTATTAGGTTTTATTTCCCATGGATACCTGTGATATTTGTTCACACAGTCAATTGTCAGTAAAAACACCTCATAACGGAACAGTCATGATATTGTATGAGGCCAGAACTTAGAAGGCAGAGAGAACAATCAATAAGGAAAGTAGTAGACTCAAAATCCCTAAGTGAAATCTTCACTTACAAGACTGGCTTTGAGATAAAGTAGAATCTCTCTCATCAGAAAGTTTCTTGCTTAGCAGTACCATCTGGGAATCTAAGACAAAACACTTGAAAGTACCTTCAACTTGATTGAACCTTAGAGGAGAATTCAGCAGAAGATTTCAAACGTCCATAATGGCCTCAGTTGGAGGAAAAACTCTCTGGGCCCAAGTATTCAGCTCCTAATGATCTGTCCAGGGTCCTGAAAGCTCATTCTCTCTCAATGCTTTTTCTTAACTACGTATTTGAATCTTCACAGGAAATACTTTGCGTGACTTCTCTGCTTTGGCATTTGGGAATTTGGGTTGAAAACTGGATGCTGTTCACTCTGCATTGCAGATTTCTTTTTTATATATATGTATGTATGTATGTATGTATGTATGTATGTATGTATGTATTTGTTTTCTTAAGTTTTCGTGGGTACTTACATGTACGGTATTCAGCTTGTTTCGGGTATTTTCCCATGTCATTATAGTTGTGCTTTTAAAGTTGTTGCAACATTTCGGCAGAATCTCATCTGCCATCATCAGGCTTCTGTATTGTGTTCATCTGTGAGTCAGACTTTCACAGCCGTTTCAGTTTTAAATTTGGGGCTAGCCTACTGCTGTGCCAGAATGGTTTTTTCTTCATCCTGATTGGTTGGGAGTCTTGGTCTGTTTTTATTGGTCTTGGAGTTTGCTGTGTTCTGCTTGATTGGTGTTTCTAATATCTTCTGTCTGTTTTGTGGCTTTTTTTTTTTGTCTTGATTGGCTGGCAACATTGTGTTTCCTGTATTGGAGGCTTTTAGTGCGGCTTGGCTCAAAGTAAATGGACGGCTATCATTTATTAGGAAGCTAGGTTTCATCTGGGTGAACACATGAAAGCCACAGGTCATAGCATCGACTTGAATGGCACCAAAACCCTAGCCGCTATAGAAAACCCCAGCCACAGAATTATCAGAGAAGTCATAGAGATAGAAAAAAGACCTGAAAGCATGAATAGAAGAGATGACTCCACCAGACTGTCAATTATCTGGAAGCTTGCACTCACAAACAAAAAAAATCTCCACACCACAAGCCTGGCAAACACCTGGGCACAAACAGACTCCCCCTGATACCTCCAGCTCAAACACACCCCAACCAGGCACCCAGATGAAACCTAGCTTCCTAATAAATGAAATGTCCAAGAGGAACATTCGAAGTCAGAGATGGGGGCTGACAAATGACCAGCCAGTGTGAGCTTCAGAAATGCTGATAAAGCAGACAGCTCCAGTGCCACCATTTGGATAGCTGCGTCAGCCAGAAAAGGAGGCAGGGCAAAAGAGCAGACACAGCTGCCATCTGAACATGAGGGCATGGAATTACTGCCCCCATCCAATGCAAGTTTGGTGGGCTGTGAAGAGAATAGAGCAAAGAGGCTCTGCAAGATCACTCATACAGAAAGAGTCTCACTTCACTATTATTATTGTTGTTGTTATTATTATTACAGTTTACAGTTTATTACATTACTAGCTCAATACCCATGCTTCGCTACGAAACTATGTAGTTGGGCTTAGTTTTGGGGGAGGAAAATGAGGGAAAAAATGCTGCCTCTGCCTATCAGCATCCATCTATTCATCTGGCTAGTGTCCTGTCAGTGTGTGAGAGAGTTGAGGGCTGTTTGGAAACTGAAACAGTATTAGCTGTGTGAGCAAGGAGACAGCAAGGAGCCTGGGCATGGCTGAGCTCAACTGTTCTGTACTAAAGCTGTTTGGTGCTGTGAAACTAAAACTGAAACTGAAACTCCTCTCCTCTGCTTGTGTTTTACATTTGGAACAGATTTCTTTTCAGGTGGGGAGCATGTTAATAATAATATAGGAAATACTAATGCTCTGATGGTCATTTCAAAAAATCCTTTCTTAGTGAGCACCTAGAAGCCAAGAGGAACATACGTGCCAAATTTCAAGTGTGTAGGCTTTATGGTTTTGGACATTTGTGATGATGCGTGAGTGGTATTTCACTTTTATATATAGAGATTACAGTTTATTACAGACCAGACAACAGAACAAATAAAAACAGTAAATATACAATTAAAAATTCTATTATAAAATAATAAATAACTAAAATCTATGATAAAACCCAATCTGTCAATTATACATGGTCTAACTATACTAAAATTACAATCCATAAACTGTGCGGCCCGTTGTCAGTTTAATACTAAAAGGGAAAGGAATAAGCAATGTGCAGGGTTTGCCACATTTGATATCTAACATAATTATGGTGGATTAGACACGTGTTTTCAACGAATCCCCAGTGCTCCTGTGCAGAATCTAGCCACCTATGCTATAGTTACGGACTGTTCATCCTTAAGCAGACCCCGGAGATAAGCAGTGTCAGAATAGCCAGGATAACTAGCAATTATTGGCAGAATATATATATTTCCCTAATCTCTGAGTAAAAGTAACATCGAAGGAGTATGTGGCCTACCGTCTCCACCATCTCACCCTACTAAACATCTGCCTCTATTAAAATGGAACAGAAGCCTCTATTAAAATTAAAATCTGCCTCTATTAAAATGGAACACAAGCTTTCGAGTGACAACAACTTCCAATTAATTCCCACTCTGTCTGCCTTGACTTGTGATCACACAAATACACTCTGACTTTGAACCTGAAATGGCTGACAAATTTGCTACAAGATTCTACCAGACTCTACCTGACTACTTTCCCGCTTTGCCTCTTTGATTTGGAATCCTTAAGTCAAACTTGTTGAACTTTGGGAAGGAACTTGTCTCTATACTGCAAGTGATGTCTTGGCAAGCCTCATTTAGTAAAGAGAACAAAGCCACCCCTTTGTGTATTGTGTGGTTGTCCTGGGACAGAACAGATACAACAGGAACTCTGCCTTTATAGTAGCAGGCAAAATTATTCTATGTTAGTCACTAGGGAGGAAATGGAAGTTTCTGCCTTCCTAAGCATCTGTGTTTGTTTGTTTGTTTGTTTGTTTGTTTGTACTTCTGCCAAACATGGAGTTGGATAGTTCCTATCCATACAGCTGATGTGCCTTGATGGTTTTATTTTATCTTGCTTTATTATTTTACTTTATTTTCTGCGATGTAACCTCTGAGGCTTTTAGATTCAAATGATGAAATGACAACATCACCCTTAATACGGCAACTTGGGAAAAACCTCGGACTGATAATTGAAAAACAAACGTGTATCTTAGGGAGGAAAGGAAAAGACAAGGGTAATTATAAGGTTTGATGTGTTTTTTAATTCCCCCACCAGATGACAGTGAGTAGGCTTGATGAATGAGCTAAACTCTAGTTTTGAACAGACTGTATTTATGTACTTCTCAACGCTAATGTCAGAGTGATAGGAGAGACAGCTGCCAAATGGTATGAAGTGTTTCCAAACAAATGGAAGAACGTTGCTTTATAAAATAACATGACACCATTTACAATATAAGTGTAAGAATATATATGGTTCTTTAGGTTTCACTCTATTTCCCATTTCTCAACTTTCTTTTGTGCCATGCCTACTTTTCTTATGTTTTTCTTTACAACCTGCACTAAAACTCATACATGTTTTCTTGAAGGCTTATTCCAATAAATCCTAGTTTAATATATCTTTCATATTAGGGCAGTAGGCCTGATAGCCCCAGGGGATGGGTGAACTTATGAGGTGGCTCCCTTATTATTCACATCTATTATTCCCTTTTCTTGTGTCTCTTTTATATTTTCTCATTTTTAAAAAATAATTATGTAATGGTTTTAACTAATGATTATCTTATTCATCGCCTGATTTTACTGTACGCAGCCCAGAATCACTTTCTGTGAGATAGTCAAAGATATAAATTTGATTAATAAACAAATAAATAAGTAAATAAACAAATAAACAAATATTTTCATTATGGCACATAACAAGCATGGTATGCTTAGAGGTCCATTCTCTTTAATTCCCTTCAAGATACTAACCTTTTTTCTAGCTAAGTCCTCAGTTGTTGTTTTTTTAGTCCACTTTTCTTCTTCTTCTTTTTGACCCATATTCAGCCTGAGTCCTTATCTCTCTGAAGTATTGTCCTTGTAGCTTTCTTCCTACCTGTTTTTCCTCCTGTCTATCTGATGCTCTTCAGGTGTGCTAGACCAATGTTTCCTAACCTGGGCAAATTTCAGGTGTGTGAACTAACTCCGATAATTCGCTAACCATCATGGCCACTGCTGAGTGATCTGGGAATTAAAGTCAATGCATATGGAAGTTGTTCAGGTTGGAAAACTCTGTGCCAGACAAAGCACCCCATTTTTAACCAGCATGGATGGCTGTTGTACTTGTTCAACACTCTGTGAAAAGGCTGCCATGTCTACAAGCATTGCCTATAAGCTTTTTGAGACAATAAGCTAGAAAATCCTTTGAAAGAAACAACAGACAGCAAAGTACACATGACTGGAAAGCATTCAAGTTCTTTTTTTAATAGGAACACTGCCAATGTTTAAATAAGCTACACTGAGTATGCTAATAATTAACACACTAGAACATAAAACCAGGAAATGGGATCCTTGCTTTTCTCATCTTTGTGTTACATTTTAAAAATACAAACTTAGAAAATCCCAGTGCTCCCAATATGTTATTTGAAGTATGCAGATGAAATGTCCATGACCTATTTTAATAATGCATTGTTTAAAAAACAAACCAAAATAAACATATCAGAGAAGGAAAAAAGTTAAGACCTTACCTCTTCCAGTGCCCACAGTGAATCAACCACTGGTTTGATCTTCTTCTCATTGTAAAGTTTTAGGAGATTGTCCATTACTTTAGTGACAAGGCTACTTCGGCCCTGTTTGAAAAGCAGGTTCAACAGAGAAAATCCAGCCATGACTTTGTTTTCTTCGTAAAGTTTGATAGGGTTTACTTTCTCCACTTGCCACCACTAAGGGCACACAAATTGCAACAAGATTAGAACCAAGGTATTCCACTTGTATATTCCACTGGAAATGCATGATGTACCTCAAAATCACTCACTCACTCAGAAGATAAGAGGCCAGAGAAGCTGGAGTAGGGACTTCAATACTTCAACATACTGGAGGATCTCAAAATAAAAAGGTATGAAACAAAGGTCGATCCAGATGAACCACTAAGATATAGGCCTCAGCCTTTTACTCTCAAGATGTACTACCTTACTCTCCCAATCTTCACATAAAAAGAACAACTTTTCCTTCTCAAATCTAGGTTAGGAGAAACCTGAATGGGTTTACACATTGCCATAAGCCAGAATTTAAATAAAATGAACAAGACACCATGGCTTGGTTGATATATCACCCTAGACCATACATAACGGAAACCACAATGGATAAGTCTGTAATAACACACTAAGCCAAAAATAAAAACTAGAATAGATAGCCAGTGTGAACCTAGTAAGGATGTTCAGAGATCATCCTTCCATCCATCCATCCATTTTGTGACAATGTACTTTGATTCATTTTTTTTTTTATTTTTTTAGCCAATGAAATCAAAGCCATAGTAGGATGAACACTTTTGATTTTACTTTAGCCCACCAACCCTTTCAAAGCTCCCAGAAAGGATGGTCAAATTGTTTAAGTTTTTCTTTTTACATTTTTGGAATTTGTTGTGAGATTAAAAACAAACTGTAGAGATTTAAGGCACCCTTTCACAACTTAATCCTTCCCCACCATTGCAGATCTCAAATTTTCTCCACTTTTGAAATGTGGCTGTGCCACAAAACATAAAAGAGCTAGCAACTATACACTTCTGAATTAATAACATATTTGAATTCAGCCATTATGCCCAGCCAAACAGGTTGTGACTCACTGAGACTTGTGAATGAAGCATATAGGGTTATTCAACAATCAATATTAAAATACACAAGGGTGCGTTGTGATGTATAAACTAAGTGAAAGTTTGCTGTCTTAATATGGATTTGGGATCTGAACACCTACTCAGATCTGTGGACCAATTCTGTGCATTGGTGATGATGGGCTTGTGATTCAAGGCTTGGACTGTTCTAAATGATCTTGTCTCAAAATTCCACCTGTTTCTAACCTGGGTTCTATAACAGTGGATTTCAACAATCATCCGGTGGCTTTTTGATTCATGTCTAGCTGGAAATGTATTTAAGCAGCAACTCCTTGTCATGTCTTTATAGGTACAAAGAAGAAACTAATAAACTTAATGAAACATTCATACCTCTGCTGTGGATAATGCCTAGTTTGGACCTGAATCTGCAAATGATGAGTCATGCTGTTAAAGGGAGAGGGGGGGATAAAACTGCAGGGAAAAGCAGAGAGACTTGGAGCACAGCACATGCAAATAAGCTCTAACAAAGCCAGAGGGCCTTATACTTACTGATTTTGCAAAGCTGAAGAAACTTTTGGTTTCCCCAGTAACCATGTTTGATGAGCCTAGAAAACAGTGAAGAGGGAGGGAAGCAGCAGAAGAAAACATGAGCACAGAAGTAGATTATTTATATGTCACAAGGATAAATCGGAGACTATTGATATCCTGTGTCAAAATCACAATACAAAATCTCCATTCTCCATAAGGGGCATCTTGTCTACTGTTGGGGTTTAATTCTACTCTCGTGTTGGGCTCTTAATGATGCCATCAGAAGGAGAAAACTCCAACTATCTTTCACCGAATAACCTTCTTGGCAACTTGAGAACATGCATAGGACCTCAAGTCATATGAAAACATACAGCCTGGATGGCCAGCATAGTTTAATTGGTCCTATCTATCTTTCACATTCCTTCTCTTCTATTTCTGCCTCCTGCCGTTAAGGTGCTTCTTGGCTGATATCTGAAATGATAACTGAATTTTTCATGCAACCACACATTAGAAATCAACCCAAACAGCTACAATGGAATTGTGACTCTTGAGAAGTTCAGGATTTATTTGGCTTTTGAATTTTACTCACCATATAAAATGTAAGTCCCAAGTGGTTTGAGTAGACTGAGGCCTTTACCAGTATTTTCACCACAAAGGCAGTCCAGGACAATGTCAACACCGTCTGCAGAGATCCTACAAAGCACAGAAACACTGTGAAGATACTTGCTACCCAATGCCATCATCACTTCAAACAATCAGTAAACAGGATATGTTATGGGTCGACTACCTGTGTATCAGGTGGTAGGCTGGGGAAGTGAAGACCCAAATCCACAAATACTGAATCTACAAGATCTCTTTAGAATTCCCATTATGTTATTCAAACAATAGCCTCCCTAGACATTCCACTTTAGCCACTGTTTGAATGGATCCTTTCTCCTCAAGTATTGGTCTACCCCAGAGAGGTCTTCAAACTTGACAGCTTTAAGACTTGCGGACTTCAATTCCCAGAATTCCTCCTCCAGTCATGTTAGCTCATGAATTCTGGGAGTTGAAGTCCACAAGTCTTAAACTTGCCAAGTTTGAAGACCCTTGGTCTACCCATCACTCAAATTTGCTCTATTTTTAAAAAGTGGGTAGAACTGCTCTGGGCTACTCCTCCATTCTTTAATTAAATGTGTAGAAAGCTATCAGCCCAACAGGCTAAGAAACCATTATCATGGAAGTCAGGACTTCTTACAGCTATTATAACAGAATCTTCAGCATCTGAATGTGCCCTTCCCCATCTTTATGTCAACTAGGGAAGGGCCAGATCTACACATGAAGCTTCAGTTAAAGCTAAACAGCTTATGCACAGGAATCTTTTCAATTAACGGTCATGGAATGCAAGGAAAATTGGACTTAACCTACTTGCAGCTACGTAGGGATTCTAGGTTGAGCTCTCTTTTAACTCTGACTCAAGACTCTGCCACGCCTTCTCCCCCAAGAAGCTTTTCTGAGGCATTTTCCCAAATTACTTTCTTGAAATGGAGTCAAGTCCTGTGTGATGACCCGGGGCGTGGCACAAAGGCAACACAGTCAAATAAGCAAGAAGTGTCCCTTTAATACCTCCAACTTTGCCCCCAATGTCCAGGTTACCTTCGGCTGGAGAATAAAGCTCTCCCAGGAACAGTCTTTAAGTGGAGGAAATTCAGTCCGAAAACAAAGTACATACAAACTGTAAATAAAAATCCACACAAACCATGCTACAGTAATTAACTTGACAGGGCAGGGGAAGGAATTGCAGACTTGAAAGCCCAGCAAAACACACACAGTTGGGAAGACTTCAGGAACCCAGATAAGCCTCAACGATACCAGATAATTCACAATTTGCTCCCACAACTTTGCTGTGCACAGCTTCCCTTTTTAAATACTGTGTTCCCAGTTGCAGCTAAAGAAGGGAATCAGGGCCCTTTTCTCCCCCGTAAGTCATGCAACTCACATTGCTCCCTCCTCTGTTCCTCCCTGCGTGCCCTAGGATGAAAAGGGGATGGGCCTGGTTCTTCCTCTGAATTCCCTCCCCCTTGCTCTACCTCTCCCCTGTTCTGCCCAGCCGGACTTTGCCCTTCCCCAGTTTCTTCCACAGCCAACAGAGCCACATTCTTACTCCCTATCAGCTGCTTGGCCTCCCCCCACTGAATCAGATTCCGACAGGGGCATGACATCCTGTTTATCTGTCCATTCCCTTGATAGTGGCTCTTCCTATCTTTCAAGGCCATTCCTGGTGTGCTCTACAAAGTCTTTGTGGCAGGTGAGAAAGATCATGCATAAAGGTCAACTATTAAAATATTTGGAGTGATCCATGGCTCTCTGCAGAGATAAGAATAGCAGTCCAGCAAGTAGAATGATTTGGCCGACCTTGCTGATATTCAAAGGCAATGCAATGTCAAATGTACTTAGTGCTGAATGTTCAAATCAAAGAGCTGCAGCTAGACTGGAGGGTATTTTTAACAGTTAGAAGAAAACAAAGACAGCCTACTTCTTTCCTGTTGCCAAGAAAATTACAGAAAGCTTTATCTATGAAGTCACCAGGAGCTGCCTTAAATTCAAAGATGAAGTTTACTACTGTTGACACTGCCCCCTTGTGCACAGGGATACTTTTATCCGCCCTCATGATCAAGAATTCTTTCCTATACTTTTTATAGGGCATTTTATTGTTAAAAACCGACACGTCAGAGTTGTTCACTTTTTTTTAAATCTTGCAATCAATTAAAATGAAAATGCAGACCATCTACAGTATTTAGAAAATGGAGAACATGCTTCTCTATATGTAGAGGTGAAGAAGAAACAAAACTCACTCTCTGTTTCAGCACTGAGAGGATTCAAAAATTTTTTTACTACCGGTTCTGTGGGTGTGGCTTGGTGGGCATGGCAGGGGAAGGATAGTGCAAAATCTCCATTCCCTCCCCACCCCACTAACCTGCTTTACAGTTCCGTTCTCCAGTGCAGGGCAACCAAAGGAGACCCAGCCAATCAGTTGGTACTCAATGGGAGGCGGAGAATAGATGGGGGCGGGACCAGTCAGAGGTGGTATTTGCCGGTTCTCTGAACTACTCAAAATTTCTGCTACCAGTTTTCCAGAACTGGTCAGAACCTGCTGCTTTTGATACTCTCTGCTCTGCTTTTGATGCTCTCCTTTTATTCATTCTGAACTTTCTTCCCCCCGCACACACACCTGCTTTTTATCTTCCCTGCCCTTAGCTAAAAAAGGAACAGTTTCTATAAGAAGTTGGAATATCTTTGTAGACTTTCTTAAAAATTAAGCCAAGGACCCCATAGAAATAGGTTGCAGACAACATATGTTTTGGAGGATCCATGGAAGAGAATGCTAGGTAAAATGCTTTCTGTATGAGAGTAAATTCACATTATTATTTCAAGTTTCATTGTGAGCTTCCTTAGAGCTACACGTGCACAGAAAGATCAGAAACAAATGCGCAATGTGAAGCCAACTTGTACATTCCCCAAAAGCAAATTCCATGTGGTAGATTGAAGTCTACATCTTTCAGCCTTAAAATCTCTCACAATTAGTCCCAACGGATGCAGTTGGTAGGCGATGAAATCCAAAGAATCTGGGTGGCACCAGGTTGCCAGGTTTCTGCCTTAAATTAACCAAATCTGTGAAAACCTGGCCTTCAATCATTCTCTGCACAGAATATATGCATCACCCTCTACAGCAGTTGTTAAAAGATTGTTTCAATGGCTCACTTCAATTAAATAATTATGAAAATCACTGGTGCACTCATTAGGGATAATTGTACTCCACGGAGTCTGAAGGGCATAAGGTACACCAAGTAACTTCTAAATCCCAAGACCAGCTTTTATCGCCTGACAATTATTGTCTAAAATTGGTTAATAGCAGTTATGAGGATATAGGTTAAATTTACTGACCTAGATTATGAACCTTTTTTCTTTTCTTTTCTAGAAACAGGAAGAGCAGTGGGCATCTGATGACAGAGAAAGCGATGGAATTATATTACAGGTAAATTGTTTGCTAGGATTAGGATGTTATCTGGCCATACTAAGCTATAGAAAATGTTTTATAAAGCTCATTTTAATTCTGCACTTCCCTAAAAAAAGTAATCCAATTGCTAGTCAACATGTTTCACAGTACAGTCTGTATTTTTAAAAGGATGGTGGAATTTCAGGGTTCAGCCACATTAGTGGAACAAAATTTTGAAAGTATCCTTTAAGGAAGAAAGTTACGGATCAAAAGGTACAGGTAAAACAGACAAAAGACCCAAGCAATGTGTCTTGCTTTCCATACTGAGTAAAAAATAGAATAGAATAGAACTGGAAGGGACCTTGCAGGTCTTCTAGTCCAGCCCTCTGCTCAAGCAGGAGAACCTATACCAGTGATGGCTAACCTTTTCAGCTTGGTGTGTCGAAAATCGGGAAAAAGTGTAGCCTTCCTCGGGTCGTGTGTCACTTCAAGAAATATCAATAATTTGGACTGGGCTGGGGTGATCACACAGGGCTGTGAAACTCGTCTCCCTGGTCTCAGGGCTGCAGATGCAGGATGTGGGGATCGGAAGGCCACCTTACAGGGCTGTGAACCTCATGGATCTCCTTTCCTCCTGTAGCGTTCCTGAGGTAATGAAACTGACAAACCTCAGTTTATGGCAGTTAAAACTGGTTCTCTGCTGCAAAGATCTCGCGGCAGTGGTGACACCACGCCTCCACGCAACAAGCAGGGAGCAGGGGTTGGAGCAGAGCACAGGCAGCCTCTAAATGTGCAGGTTTTCCCCACACCAACAGGCGTGTCAGTCAAAGTGCCTTGGCGTGTCACGAGTGACACGCGTGTCATAGGTTAGCCATCACTGACCTATACCATCTCAGACAAGTGACTGACTAGATTCTTCTTAAAAAATATCCAGTGATGGAACAGCCAAGATTTCTGAAGGCAAGCCGGGGCAGGTGAGAGGGCCCAACAGCTGATCGTTGGAGTGAACCGGTTTGCTCACAGATGATCGTTGGAGCTACCGGTTTGCCTGAACTGGGTCGAACTGTAGAATGCAACTATTGGTCCTTACTGTTAGAAAGTTTCTCCTGAATTCCAGGTTGCTTCTCTCTTTCATCAGTTTCCAACCATTATTTCTTGTCCTGCCCTCTGGTGCTTTGTAGAATAATTTGACCCCATCTTCTTTGTGGCAGCCGCTCAAATACTGGAATGCTGCTATCATGTCACCCCTAATTCTTCTTTTCTTTAGACTAGCCAGACCCACAATCTTCAGCCGTTCTTCATATGGGAAGATGGGATTCTAAACATTATCATCTGGATACTTCTAAAACAGAAGGAATTATTTTTGCAATCCTGTGATCTGTACAGTGGGGCCTCTCTGATGAGAGCAACTTGCAGAGGAGCTCATGCTATTGTGATCCCTTTGTTTTGGCATCAAACGTCTTACAAATCCTTTTATTTCCAATTTCACGCTCTACATCCAAAATGGTAACAATGACAAGAAGCAAAAGTATCAGCAAGCTTGGAGAAGAAGGAAAACCCATCTTTCAGAAGGACAGCGTGGAGATTGCTAAAGGCAGGAAAACCCTAAAACAGCTCACTGAAAACGGAGGTTCTTGCAAAGCATGGTCTGTTTGTTAAAGAAAAGCAGAATGTCAATGAGCAGATTCTGTAAGTATGACACCCAGGGTGCTAATAATTGGGACCAATTTTTGCTATAATCTTCAGTTTATAGTTCTTCAACTTCAGGTTTCAGTTCTTGATACTTTGTGATCTTCTCCAAGTCTTTATCTCCTACTATCTCCTACTATCTTCACCTCAATTATCCACACTTCCTTGTTCTCATATCTGGTGTGTTATGAGCCAAGACTTTCATCATCATTGTTACTATTTTTTTGCCTGTGCCCTGTGCAATTGTTGAAGAGTGCTACCTAAGAGCATTTCTTTTGATCACTTTTCTTTTACAAAAGCCTGCTGACTAACCTCTCTTTAAAAAACAAAACAAAAGAAAAATGAAACCAGAAGAAAGGCGTAGGGGGAAGCCAAACCTTTTCTTTTGCATCTATAACTTACATAATAAGTACATAATTGTACATAATGAGTACATAATACTATATTTGCTCTTCTAGAGAATAAATGATGCTCTAATAAGAAAGTAAGTGCTACTCATAACCTGCTCCCGGATTTCAGTTTCTATCCACTTACACTGTGAGGCAGAATAATAAGGAACAAAGAAAGGAAAATGTCCATATTGTTGGGTTATATTGCAGATTCTATTGCACAATGTTATGATTTTCCACTGTTTTTGTCGAGTAAGCTATTACCCTGATTAAGTACACACAATGCGGCTAAGGTACAACTGACAACGTTTGAGGATGGGGAGAAGAATGAGAAAATGAGCAGTACAATGCAACCACAGCCTTTTTAATATACACAGGTAGTCCTCAAGCGATGACCACAATCGAGCCCAAAATTATGTTGCTAAGTGAAACATTTGTTAAGTGAATTTGCCCTATTTTATTGATCTTTCTTGCAATGGTTGTTAAGTGAATCACAACATTTGTTAAGTTATTAACACAGTTGTTAAGTGAAGGAATCCAGATTTCCTATTGACTTTGCTTGTCAGATAAAAATAGATTTAGGGAGAGCTTTTTCCCCCCAGACCTGGATTCCCTGAATACTATCTCCATATACGTAAAAGAGAGATTCAGTAAAGCCACATATATTGTAAATGTGACAAACCTATTGGAGACCTCATAACGTTTCATTTCCCATTGATAATTGGTCACATCACTGTTATCTAGAAATACAATCTAGGACAGTGGGTATCAAAATGGCGGCCTGCAGGCTGGATATGTCACACAGACCACGCCCACCTCAGATCCATGAAGGGGAAAAAATGTCACAATACATCACATGATGGCATGAGTTTGACACCCGTGAAGAAGATTGTGAGACTCTTTCATCTTTTACTCTAAGAGACCATTTACAATAGGACAATAAAAATATTTTTGAAAATTAACTTACTTGTCACCTCCATTAACTTCTTACAGTTCTCATTAAACAAGTAAAATGCAAACTCACTCACTTACTTTTTAACTTCTTGGACATAATCCATGTTTCGGTCAAACAGGTACGTCACAGACTCTTTGATGGCCTCATGCTTGAAAGAAGAAGCCGTTCCAAAGACAGTAACATTGGGAACTGTTGAGCAGAGTTGAGCAATAGCTTGTCCCTATAAAGGCATTTGAAAATTAGTTGCACGGATATATCAAATGTGTTTACCATTCATTGCTGGTTCTCTTAATTGGCTGTCTGCCAACAAGTGACCTGAAAATACATTCATTTATTTATTTACCTACTGCTCAAAATCAATGTTATGTTATGCAATATTATGTCACCATTAGGCAATCTTATGTTAGCACTGCTTGATGTTTTTGAACTCCTCCACCCTCAAAATTACCGGTACTTGTAAACTGTGTTTAAATAAGAGAAATTTTGACAAGTAGTATATTATTGTAATATATACGTAGTATTAAAAATAGGGTAGGGGCAGACTTAGGAGAACACAGTTGCTTCTAATACATGGTCGGTGGATGAAAGAACCTCATATTGCCACTCAGCCACATGTAACCACTGGTTAAGATGTTGTGTTTGTAGTTGTATGATTTGCCAAAGGTGACAACAGTTATTTGACTTTAGATGATCTTATGAAAGTTAATAAGTCAGATCAGACTAAAAGCTGGATGGAGAACTTCCAAGAAGTTCTAGGGGCTATGATCTACGATGGGAAATTGAAATAAAAATTCATCATGAAGGAAACTGTACCTCAATTCCAAGTGATGGCCAAGCCAATATATATTTCACCAGAGTACAAAGGTTTCTCATAAAATCATCTCATTGTAGATATGAATTTTTATTTTAATGAAGAGAATCAATTGGATGGCTTCCTCATTTTTCAGGCCTTCAAATCTTAGCCAAGAAGCACTTAGCATTCTGTGGTCGCAATGTTGGCTCAAACTCTGGTTATGGACCTCAACTGAACCTAAATTCCCAATTTAATTTGTAAAAGTATTAACAATCCAAACTTTCAAAAGCTCCACTACAGGCATAAAGTATATGCCAAATGTGGTATTTCAGCAGCAAATGGGATTCCTGGGGATTGAGAGAATTGTGTCTTTCAAAAACTCGATTACTAGCTGAAATTACAATGTTAACCATTCAGGTCTAGTTCTTTCTGTTTCCTGATGATTTCCAATCAACAAAGAAAAGGATGCTTCATGGAAAAACACTGTTGCCTGCCTCTCACAAGTGCCTTAGTCATTTAGGCCCTACGAGATGGAGAACTCCTTGTGCAATGCATCATGGAGGGAGAACTATAGGGAGAATATTTTGAAGCAATCAAAATGGACCTTCTGTACATCCAACCAGCCTATTATTTTAAGATCTTTGCTCTACAAAACTATTGGAGAATATTCTTTAAAGCTCACCTGCTCTAATACAGGGGAATCAATGATGTAGCTAATATAATGGACCTGTTTCTCCCAGTAGACCAGAAATAGCTGAAATACTTGAACTTTTTTTTAAATAAAGACCTTTGTAGGGAATTTGCTTCATTTCCTAGCCCATCTTATGTGCCCAGAAGCTTGTTAAGTTTCCATACTTTAGAAGCGCTCCGGTAACACTTACCGCACTTTCCTTTGTATTCATACACTTTGGGTTTGTAGAAGGAGGAATCGCTATCTTTTTTGGTAAATGGACTGTTTTATTTTATGATACTTCGGCTGCATTTTAAATGTTACTTGCCTGTGTAAAAGTACCAAGAAGCTGCTCTTCAACCGGAATAGAGGATTGCTTTATTCTCTTAGGGCCTTCAAAATTTTGGCAATGGTTAAATTGGGAAAGATAAATATTAATTGAACAGAACAATTATTTGATTTAAACAAACCACACTTGGAGCATTTGCAAGGTGAACTGTCAAGATTGGTTTTTGAAAAAAAAAGAAAGATGTAGGGAAATTTCATCAGGTTTGCAGTTTTAAAGCAAAGTGCCCCGATTCAGTTATTTTCTAGGCATACAAACAAAGCAGAACGACTAACCTTCCCCTTAGTAACTCCCTTGAGATCTGGCAATGCAGCATTTGGCTTAATAACCACTTATAAAAATAGGAACATTCAGGAGGGTTTCCCACAGAGAAAAGGGCTTCCGTGTTTAAAATATTTATGGCAAGTAGAGTTTTGCATTAAACCTTACATATATATATATATATAAATATGTGGTTAATGCAAACTCACTCATATATATATATGATGTTCTATATATATATATATATATATATATATATATATATATATATATATATATATATATATATATACACACACATACATACATATATATATATATATATATATATATATATATATATATATATATATATATATATATATACACACACACACACACATACACACATACACACATACAAAAGCCCGATGATGGCAGATGAGATTCTGCTGAAACGTTGCTACAACTTTAAAAGCACCACTACTATGACGTGGGAAAATACCCGAACAAAGCTGAATGCCATACATATATATATTAAAGACATCATTTGCAGAGTGGTGTGGAAATCTGACAGAATAGGCTTCTTGGTAATGAAAAATGAAAATCCTTTCATTTAGATAGTATCCCAATAAAAAGCACACACTCAAATATCTTCCTGTTGATGAAGGTCCAAGTTTTTGCTTATAGGGTGAGACACAAATTACATTCCTAGAAGGAAAGTTTTTCTTCACATAGGAAATTGGTTGCTGGGTGGAAAGGACGTCAATAAAAATCAGATGAACTTATTTCCCTTTTATCACTATACTTATTGCCAAATTATTCAGGAGATTTTCAGGTTGTAGGTTTTAGCCTAGATCTTTGGAAATCTTGTCCATGGAGATGAAAAAGAACCAATGGTTAGCCCTTCCAGATCCTGATTTTTCCAATATCACAATCATGCTGAATACAATAGTCATGAATCGTTGCAATTATCTACAGCGTTCAACCCTCATCTTTGAAATTTATTGATTAAATTTACATATCTGCCCATCTCTCCAAAAAAATGACTCTGATGATGTATAATAGTTTCCAGGCCTTTGTTATGTCACATATCTACCTTTTATTAATTTAAATGTATTTAAAGAACTGATGGGGCACTTACCTCCCACAATGATCTTAGGTATCAATGATCTCATAATATCTCCCCAAAAACAATATTTGGAATAAATAAACCAGACCCTTCCCATTAGATACCAGATCACCCATATTACGGATCTCCTGACTCAGCCCCAGTGCTTGGACGAAGAGCCAGTTCTTCCCAGTTTTCTGGAAAGACAAAAGGGTAATACCTTCCCTACCTCATCCTATAAAAAAATCTCAATTGCACTGAGATACAGGGAAGAGATCTTCTAATCTATTCTAGCATTTCATGGAACCTTCAGTTTATTGGTGGCATTGACTTGAACTTTTTCTAGTACTGTTTTGGAGGGCTTGAAATCACACTTTCCTTTTTAAAACATAATGTTAGAGGTTTCTTGCTTTAAAATATCAATAGCTGCCTTAAAGTCTTTTGTTTTAGTTTTTTTAAAAAAAGAAACATATGTTCAATATATTATTTGCTTTCAGTAATTGCATTGATTTCTCAGTTCATTCACTCAGCATCCAGACATGGATTTTCCAAAGCACCTGAAGGCCAGACAAGGAATAATGGATGGAAACTGAATAAGGAGAGATTCAACCTGAAAATAAGGAGAAATTTTCTGACAGTGAGACCAATCAACCCATGGAACAAAAGTTGCCTTTGGAAGTTGTGGGAGCTTCATCACTGGAAGCTTTCGAGAAGAGACTGGACTGCCATCTGTCAGAAATGGTGTCGGGTCTCCTGCTTGGGCGGGGTGGGGGTTGGACTAGATGACCTACAAGGTCCCTTCCAACTCTGTTAATCTGTATCCCAACTAAGCCCTAAGATACTTCATTCAAGACAATAATTTTGTAAACTTCTCTTTCCATGGGGTGAAGCAAATTACATGTATCCTTCACTTTTTCACTAAATAGTTTCTAACAGAGAACACATAGTGGATGAAGTGAAAGGATGAGAAGTGAGGAAAGTGATTGTGTAATATTAGAGTGCTTGATATTAAGGGAAAAGTTTCATTGGAGTTCGATGTGTATCTTGGATTACAAAAAAAGTCAATATTAATAAACTTAGAACAATAAATAAAGTTCCATGGCAAAACAAGGTAATGGGAAAAGTGGTTAAAAGAGACCAAAGGTTCCTATAAAGAAGATACTAGAATCAAAATTGCAATCGATTCTGACAAGCAAAATGAACACAAGAATTTACTGAATGTCTATGGAGATTCTTAGTCATCATCCAGGTCATGGTTGCTCCAAAGGTTTCTTTTTTTCAAGAGACAACTGGACTTCCTGGAGAAAGAAACCACTTCATAAAACTCCTGGCACAACATATGATAACAAGCCCATCAGGATAAGGTTCAGCAGTCCATCTGCTTTTAAAAGACAAAGGCTACTCTTTTGAAGACAGCAACATCCACATTTTAGACAGATTGCTGAAGTTGAAAGAGGGGCCAAAGAGTCCATATATATTAAAATTGAATAGCCCACTCTCAAAAGAGTGGGAGAGATATGGCATCATCTATATCCAGTCTACAACACAGTCCTTTCAGCAGTTCCAAGAAGGTTCCACACCCATTTGCACTTCTCAGGTGATTCTGAGGACGCAGATAAACCTCCAAGTGGCCTCAACAATTCTCTAAAAGAATGCAAATGACCAGCTGCCTGAAAGGAATATAAATCCTTCCATTCCCTACTATCTAGTCAGAGCTGAAGAAGCTTCTTGGATGAGAAGCAAGCGTCTTCAAAGAAAAATCAGAAAGTCCAGTCTTGGAAAAAAAAGCACCTTTGGGATAAGAATTCACTCTTGCCATGCTTCTGCACAACATCTGGGAACAAACATGGGCACGCATAGGAGATGTTGCAAAGATACCTTGGAATTAGAGAAATAGCATCTGAAAAGCTAAAGCTCAGAATGATCTGAAATGGGCAAGGTGTGCTAAGAATTCATTTTTTTAAAAAGGCTTTTTTATCTTTAAATTAAAAGAAAAAAAAAACCTGATAACTGCTTCTTTGAAATCTAGGTCATTCCTCCCAACATTTTCATGTCCAGTGAACAATAAGAAAATCCCCCTTCTGAAGAAGCTCTTAAAGGGAATGGCCCTACCATTCACCCAACTCCTGGACAGCTTTTCTTGCAAAGCAACCAATGGAGAGCTCTCCATAAATCAATTTGTCCAAGACTTCCCACACTTTTGATGTTGCAAGATATCATGTACTCCTGGAATGTCTGGAGTACTTGAAACAATGACATGGAACTTTTCATTAATGCAAAACGAAGTCCACGATTCATGTGCTACAGGACCTCCATTGTTTTACTGGATGGTTCAAGAATGCTCATGACATTTGGAAATAAATGGGGGGAATTTGGCTGTCCTCCTCCTCTTGGTAGACATTAAAGCCCTGGAATATGTTATCCACACAAGCCTACAAATCACTCTCTTGGGGCTGTGTCCAATGCCTACTCCCTTGCATTTTATATGATCTAGCTTTATAGGCAATAATTGTTTTGGATTGTACTGCTGCAGATATTTTTCCTACCATGAGCTAGTGTGGGAGTCTCCAGATTGACCTTTTTTGCAACTATTTGTTATTAACTACGTGATTGTATGGTGCAACCGGATAAACAGTAATGCTCCTGTGAAGTTCGCTAACTTCTTCCAAAAGTTTGCTTGCACTCATTTTTTTCTGGCTTCAAATGTTTTGAATGGTCTGCATTTGGGTGGGTTTTTTGTGAGGGGGCAGAGGGTAGTAGGAGGAAGAAAATATTTGATGAAAATAAAGATCTTCTTTGTCTATACTAAACTACCATATCATGAGATTATAATTCCAGACAGTTATTGCAATGACTCAGGAGTAATCGTTCAACATGAACAAGGGTATAGAGGTAATGTGGGCTATTGCAATTATTTTATTCTCTCTATCAGGCAGTTTGTAACTTATATGGGTCAAGATTTTGGCCTAGGTAAAGCTTACGTCTTTGTTTTCCAAAGCACTTCCTCTGCAAGAAAATGTGACATATCACTGAATATCTCTACTTTGAAAAAGATTTAAAATCCTGTTACATTATTCCAAAACCTAGTAAACAGGGTATATCTACTTCTACATCGAAAGTCCATGTACGTTCACTTTTGGAAACTCCTTTTGCTCTTTCTCAGTTTTAACTTACCCAGGTCTCAATATTCACCCCATGTTCACCAATAGCCACAGATTCAAAGCCAGAATTCACAAGCCAGTAATTATTCTTCTATTTTATTTTGAAAGGAAGTCATTACAGACTTTCTTGGTCAAGGTGCCAGTCTTCTTTCAACAAGCTGGGCTTGAAACAGCACATTAAAGCACACAAAGTCTGCTAAACAGACTGAATTCCAGCATTTGCTTTGTTTTAAATCCAATCCTATTTATAGTGGAATTGAAATTCTTGCATCTTTTTCCTCTATTTACATGACGTAAACCCCCTTGAAGACACTTTCTTATGGGCAGGAGACTTTTATGTTGTTGGGTGGGGTGTCTAGCCAACTAACCATCTCAATTTATAAGAAGAGGGAACTGCCCAATCCAGAACAATAGCAATTATTAATACTGTACTGACAATCAAAATTGTAATTCTTTATCGGACAGAAGTGAAACAGAATCAACTTACCACTCCACCCCCAGCAGAATGAACCAGCACTGACATGCCTTCTCGCAAGTTGGCAACTTCGAAGAGCATCATATATGCCGTTACAAAGTTCATAGGAAAAGCAGCTGCTTCGGAGAAGCTCATGCCATCAGGAATTCGGTACACAAAGTCAACAGGTGTGCACACAACCTCAGCCCAGGCGTTGTAGTTAGTAAAGGCCATGACTCTGTCTCCGATCTGAAACCGTTTGAAAGAAACACAATCTGATTACAGCCTTCTGGATAATCCTCATGGAGGCACACACACACACACACACCCAATACAGGCTGGTTTCAGACATTGGCAGTTATCCCTTGGTGACAGTAACATCCAGTGTGTTGTGGCCTGCCAGTGGCCAAGCGGAGCTGTCAGCAGACTCGGACAGTGAGGAGGTTGGGGAGGAACACGGGCCAGTCCTGGAGTCTGGGGAAGGCTCTGACGAAGGCTCTGCTTCGGAGGCAGAGATGGGGCCAGGGCTGTCTGACAGTCATCAGCTACCTTCAGAATCAGAGATCAGTGGGGCAGAAGAACAGCTGGAGCCTGTTCCCAGTGTGCGCATGCACAGAGCTGCCAGGAGAAGGGAACAATTAAGGAACAATGGCCGACTCAGGAGTAAGGGCACAGGTGGACGGTGAATGGCCCCTCCCATAGGGAATAAAAAGGAGCGAAAGGGGAGTGGTGTTTGCAGGAGATAATGAGTTCAATTCATTAGAGTGAAGATCTGTTTCTGACTTCTTGTCAAGTAATTGCTGCTACAGCGTAGCGTGTGGAAGATATCGGCCTGGCAACTCTCCAAGCCTGATAAAGGTCTGCAGTTGTGAAATCTCATGAAAGGCGGTTGGCTGGGACTTTGCTGGAAAGGAATTCACTTTAACTTAAATAAAAGAGGTTTTATCAGGACGAGGAGCCTGCTTCGTGATCTTGGGAAGCCTAAGTCAGAACACAGGAATTAGGGCTAAAACCACATATGGTGATGGCAGATGAGAGTCACTGTGAACATAAGAATGATGCAAAATGTGTAGAAATATATTTTATTATATACCATATTATTATACCATATATTTCTACCCCATTTTTGCTCTGGGCAGGACTATATTTTTCCTGAAATAGAGCAATAGATCTACTCAGTTTTCTCAAATGAGACCGAGACTTCCTCCTTTTGAAACTAGAAGTTATACAGAAAATAGCCTGTCACAGGGGTCTCAAAATTCGGCAATTTAGGATTTGTGCATTTCAATTCCCAGAATTCCTCAGCCAGCCATGTTGCCAAGTCTTGAGATATCTGGTCTATTATAAAACCTACCCAATGCTCTCCATAATATTTTGGGAAGGTGAGTTCAACATAATCGGTGGTTTATTGTTTAAACCAGTTTATAGAGCTGGCTTATTTCAACCCAAACAAAATCAGTCTTATATGCTCCACATTTTAAATGAAAAGTATTTAACAGTCATTGCACCCCCTCCTGGCATTCTTAATATCTGTGGATTTAAATTCATTTAGAAACTGCAACACTATGCTGAATTGTGTTTTTAGAGAACACTGTTTGATTCAGACTGCAACATATGTATCTCTGCATTCTTCTGCCTACATTCAAATTTTATCAGCTGCTTTGGATAGTTTTTAAAGAAGGAATCTATTCCTTACCTTGGTCATATTTAATTATTCATACAATAAAATATGGGGAGAGGGAAAGGAAGACTGTTTTCACATACAAAGTAGCAAAAATCAATTTTTAAAATTGGGTGTTATCATTCTCTATAGCAAGTTCAAATACTCAGTGTAGTTTTATTCAGATATCAATACAGAATTACAGCTTTAGAGGGAAAAAATGAAATTAAACTGCAAAGCTGACTCGCCTATCGATAACAATTCAAGGCTTTTGCTACAATCATCTGATTCTTTACATGAGCTCATCTGAAATAAAATTATTTTGGTTACTTAATTAGCTTGGTTCATTGTATTTTTTCCTTCCGAGAAGTGTATTATTATGACAAATGAAATAATTACTAGTGAGCCAGCAGGAATACAGTGTTATGGCACAGTTGGGTGTCATTAATGTGAGCTACAATTCCATGCTTCAAAGATTGCCTAGCTGTAGAGAAGTATAGTTCTAACCGAGCTTGTTTAGAAGTAAGCTTACATATTTATATTAATTTATTATATTAATATAATTAATATTAATAGTTATATTTATAACTGGCTTCGACCATCCCATTTGGAGATGGCTAGTAGACCAATACAAGACCTCATTTCCATCCCATCCATGCATTGGTTCTTTTATCCATTTTAATATTAATTTTAATATTTTTGCTTTCCTGGCAATGTATCAAACTTGTAATTGTTTTATTCTGTTATTTATGACATATAAATAACATGGTCTCAATACACCTTGGGTCTACCAGGTGGGAGATGGCTGGTGTGAAATACAAAGCAGCAGCAGTGACCTTTGACATTGTCAATTAACTTGAATTTGATAAAGTTCAAGAACTTTGTTCAAGAAAAATGCACTTGATAAAGTTTGGACCTGAAACAACTTTAACTTCCAGCATCCCTCATCCCTATTTTCATTTAAAGAGATGGAGTTGTAATCCAATAACATCTGGATAAGGTGGGGATCTTCATTGCTATTATAAATGTTGACTAAATAACGAAGCATCATAGCATGATTAAAATGGACAAATAAAACAGCTGAGTGCTGTAGAATGAATTAAGACAACCAACTATCATAATGTGATTATAAAAAAATGGCAGGACCATAAGCTAGGCTGACTTGAATTTATCTGTACATTTTTTATAATATCAAATATTATTTTCATAAACTAGCAACGTTGGGAACTGAAATAGGCCCCACTGGATGAAATCCTATCTTCTGATTTTAAAGAAGACACCTATTAAATGTTAAAGGCTGTTAAATGCTCAGTCAGTGATTATATCTTCCATCATAGATCATCTCAAATTCTATTAGCTCTGCATGTCTTTTGGGTAACGACCTTTCAAAATGAGAAAATGAAACAGCAATCACCTCTCCTTTTATCTCCCACATATTAATTTATTTTGAAATTCTGCTTTTCGATCTTGATCAAATTCTACTGCACTCTTTTAGAGCCCACCTTGTGTTCACTCGAAGGCTGTGGGACTGGATTGAGAGGTTTATAGCACAGAAACATTTTATAGCATCATGAGTAGTGGCACTTTTCAACTGCCTTGGGATAGAGAAAAGATTACAAACTTGTAAAACATGCTGATAGCTTTAAAACGCTACTGAAACAGGATGACATATCTATTTCTCTACCTCTCCTTCCCCATCAGCAAAAAGTAGAATTTTTTATGTGATATGAAATGCTTTCTTTCATTGTTAATAAAAAAAAATGATACTGTATTTGCATACAATGGCTGAAAGCTTAGAATTAAGTTGAATATCTCAATTATAGTCCCCTGCTCCAAAGAAGTGGAAACAAACTCATTCAACTGGTTGATGAAATTGCAGATTTGGAGTAGGCATTCATTTGTGCCTTCAGTTGAATGAATACACTGTACTGGTGTGTTTGCCCAATATGTTAAAGTCTATTTGGCTTAAGAAGAATGAACTGCACCTGAATGAGTTTAACTACAGTCAACTGAGTTTACAAAACATGCTAAGTGTCTATGGAGATTCTCAATCATCCAGGTCATGGTTGTCCCAAAGATGCTTTTTCAAAACACAACTGGACTTTCTTGGTTTATCTTTCTTGAAAATGTTTCATTTCTTATCCAAGAAACTTATTCGGTTCTGGATTGAACTGAAGAAGCTTCTTGGATGAAAAGCAAAATATTTTTAAAGAAAAAAAAAAAACCAACAAGAAAAAGCACCCTGGAAAAGCACCTTTGGAACAAAACAGCTAAGCCACAAACAAGCAGATTGCAGTGAGCTCTTTCCAGAACCCCAATTGTTAGTGCTTAGTGGCATATGGGAAATTCTGAGAGTATGGGATGGACACAGGCATTGAATGCCAGCTGGGGTGAAAGGCTACTCCATTCACAGGTTGGCTGGTTATGTTTACTGATTATAGTCCCAGACCAATAAAACACAAATACACTGTAAAATGTAAGAGTATATATGGTAAACCAACCTTGTAACAATAAATAATAAAAAGAGGGCATCATTCAAATTCTACAATCCATAGCTGTTGCTGAGAAGTTGGTAATATTTTAAAGGGTTGCCTGCATTTAATTTTCTTGGGAGGAAGTCTGCAGCCTCTTGTTCAGTAAGACAAGTAAAATTTATTTGTGCCAAATACTAAGGGTGATATAGTAGACAGTTTAACAATTCATAAGTTACTGTCTTGACTGCAGTCTGCACAGAGGTAAATGCAGTTATCTTCTGATTGTCTGAATAGCCCTGGGTTATTTCTCATTGTATTTTCAAAGAAAAACAAATTTAGGGCCCCAAAGAAATTATTGCTTTTTCTTTTCAGCTGAAATCTCAGACTCAGATTGCCATAAATGTTACTTGAGACTAGCTCAAAAGCCCAAGGGCCTTAACAATGAAACCTCTGGTGAGCCAAGAATGAAGAAAATAAGAGCAGTAAGCATACATATATCAAATAGATGAACTTTACTGTGAAATGTAACTACATTCTGGATTATTTTATATAAGCCACTTGGAAGCAGGGATGGCTGTGGCTGGTTCTTGTGAGGAGAGCAGCTGGGACCATTGTAGCTGATGGCTATGTGGAAGTAAGCAAGGAACCTGCTTAATGTGAATCCCTCAAATTGAGGCATTTCCTTCCAATTCCTACCAGAGGTTGGGCATCAGACTGCATGGGGTGCATGGATCCTATCATCACCTCCCTAAGCAGACATCTACTTGAGGTGTCCTTGGAAGAAGAGGGAGCAAGGCTAACTTGGCCATTGACCTAGAGTATCTTGGATGAATCCAGGGAATGCCATTTTCCACTGTCCTAGGTATCTTTTCCAGTCATCTCACTTCAGCCCCAAGGAGGATCTAGCCAATACTGGCAAGCTGCAACACTGCCCAGGTTAAGATAGCCGATTTTCTGCTGGGTTTATAACAATGGAGGTGACTTTTACTGTTCTGGGTCACAGACAAGCCAACTCCCTCCTTTTTTCTTCCTTCCACCTTTGTCAGTCTAGTTTGCTCTTGCCTCCCTTGTTATCATCCCACATCTTATGAAATAAGATGGGAGTGGTAAGTCCTTATAGACCTGTACATTGCACTCCTTCCTTTAAATATCTTTTTTTTTTTTAATAGAAAATGACTTGGTAGGTTATAAATTTGAGACAGTATCTTAGATTTTCATTTTTCATACTGAGAACTTCAGCCTATTTGATTCTCTTTTTCATCCTATTCAGTTTGTCATTAAGGGATGATGATGATGATGATGATGATGATGATGATGATGATGATGATGATGATGATAGTGATTTCTTTGTTTTTGCAATTCTGCACATCTTCTCCTAGGCAGATAATGTTGTTTTGGCTACATCACCAATAGCATTCCTAATGTGAATTTTGTTTTTTCAAGAGAAAATTATGTTATGATGCCAACCTTTTAAAACTGCTTTTATATCACTGCTGCACATTTGCTATATTTGTATTTATATATATTTATATAGCTGCTATATTTAGACATGTTTCTAAACCAGCCATTTTAAAAAACAGTCTCCTGGTAGATATAGAACACAAATTGGAATGGGGATATGGAATTCTAATCCCAAAGCAAACAAACCATTTTATGGTTCAACCTGAGTTACGAACAAGACCTTATTAAATAATCATCAAATATTCTACTACCATTTGAAATTCACTAATATCTGGTTAATTGATTTGTTCCATTTTGGGGATTCCACTATATCCTTATCAAGAGGAACTGATTCACAATACTTTAGAATTCAACATTGGAAAGAGTTCTGACACTGTTACAGGGGTCTTCAAACTTGACAGCTTTAAGACTTGTGGACTTCAACTCCAAGAATTCCTCCTCCAGTCATCTTAGCTCAGGAATTCTGGGAGTTGAAGTCCATAAGTCTTAACCTTGGCAAGTTTGAAGACCCTTGCTGTAGCATGCCAGGATATTTAAATGACAGTCTGTTGAATAACCTGATCTGCACACAACACAAAGTAACGATAGGTAGGTACACACATCACATTATAATAAAACTGAAACGGATCATGTTATGGTTTATCACAGTGATTCTTAATCTTTGCTTCACCATGAACCCTCCTTTAAATACATTTTCTGGCCATGAACCATTGCCAAGGATCCCCAAGACCTAATTCAAGATTTAAATCATAATATTTCTTCAAGCCTTTATGGACCCCCCTCTGATGACATTGTGGCCCCTGAGGGGTCCACGGACCACAGGTTGAGAACCATTGGTTTATGGGTATATTGTTTTGTTCTCAAGCACCATCATATTACCTCATAGCCTTTCACATTTTCACCCAGAGCTTCTACAATTCCAGAGCATTCAAATCCAGGTATAAGTGGTGTTTTAGGTGGATTATCAATGTTCCCTTGGCGAACCATCAGATCAATAAAATTTAAGCCACTGTAAGGAAAAAAAATGAGGAGGGAAGATATGAAGGCCTTTATTCCAAGGTAGCTGATAAACACAACCTATCATGGCATTCACAATCATATTTTAGTCACCAAAACCCAAAATGCTCTTTATGTGAGATTTTTTTTTTTTTCATTTTCCCCTTCCCCCAAGCTGAATTCACTATTCATCTTTTGGGATACTCCTAGGAAAAACTCAAGTTATATTATTTCCTTCTCTTTGTCTTCTCCGAATAACGCCAAATAATTTCTGGTTAACAATAGGCACCTCTTTACATTGTCCCTTTGTTGACCCCTCCAAAAAAAGAAAAAAACCAGCATGTTATCTTTGAAGTTACAATAACTTACTCTCCAAGAAATAGACAAACAGCAACAATGGATAGAGTGATAAGTCTCATTCAATGTACATGACTTTCTAGCAGTTTCTCCAAAGGAAAGAGTTCAGAACCTGAAGAGAGGACAGGTTGTGCTGTTCTGTATCTTCAAAATCTCCTACAGTTAAAAGCCCTTTTGTTTATAATATTAAAAATATTATGACTTCGCAAAAAAATGAACCAGTTCAGTTTTCAACTGAGTAGTAGCAACAGACAATATAAAGTGAGGACATTGCAAATGGTTTAATTTTTAAGGAAGCTATTATGCTATTCTATATTAATGTAGCATGCAATTTAAAAAATGAAACATCACATTCATCTCCCACAAATACTGGTAACTTTCAATTGATTGTTTCCCCTGGTCCAATATCTTTCAAAAAGGTGCTGTCAGCTGATCCATGAGCTTCAGACTATTAATCACATGTGGTTATCAAGAGCTTATCAAAGGTAGTCCTTGACTTACAACCATTTATTTAGTGACCATTCAATTAACAATGATGCTGAAAAAACGTGACTTACGACAAGTTTTCAACTACCGTTGCAGCATCCCTATGGTCACATGATCAAAATTTGGGCACTTGGCAGCTGGCATGTACTGATGAAGGTTGTTGTCAGGCTTGGAAGCCATATTTTATTTAGAAGCTTCAAAGCTGCCACATTTAGTGCCTGGGAATTTGGGAGGGGGGATTTCATAGAGAGGAGGATGTTTAGACTCAACAGCATTCTTTCTCAGAGAGTCAAGGACAAGTTACTCTGCACCCGGAGAGGAGCGTCTGGAGGAATGTCTCCAGTTGGGTTGATTGGACCATGTGATGGACTGGTGGGAGCAGGGAATGGGCTTTTGATTTTTAATTGGGAAGGGAAAACTCGGAACTCCCAGATTTGGGTTTTCCCAGATGTGCCAATATGACGTCTTTAATAAACGTTTTACTTGGATGAACTTTACTTCTGAATGAAATGGGGAGTTTCATTGGAACATTGACAGTTGTTGTATCCTGGGATCATGTGATCACTACTTGTATCCTTTCCAGATGGCTTCCAGCAAGCCAAGTCAATGAGGGAAGCCAGATTTGCTTGACAACTATATGATTACCTTGACAACTGCATTACCAACTCTGGCAAAAATGATAAAATGGGGTGAATTGTTTTGCTTAGCAGTTGAGTTTGGTGGTCATAAATTGAGGACTACCAAACTTCTTTGTTACAACCATTTCCCTGGGTTTCTGTAATATACTTATATACAGTCCAAAACATTGATGGCAACCTTCAAAAATTGTGTAGGATTTTGGACAAAACTATTTGAATAACCCGGTTCTCTCCTTGAGACTTTCAATTCCCATTAAACATCTTAGTGGAAAAGACATAAGACATAAGAATTTATTTGTCATTACACTCGCTAGCGGGTGCAACGAAATGAAAAAGACAATGGTTATCCTCAGCACTGGATATTTATTTTTCTGAATCTAAGCTGTTCATGTTTGCTTTATTGAAAGACAAAATTTTTATTCTTTGGGTACTTAAGCCTAATTTGCTGAAAATAGCTTCAAACTGGTGAATACTGTCTCATTCTTTTTTACTGATGTGCTTTTTTACATTACAGTTAGACTCCTTTTTTCTCTGTCTCTTTCTCTATGCTCCTACTCTCAGTCCTTCTGAGTTAACATTTTTAGCAGGAAATACTCTTTATGGCTAACTCCAATATCTAAAACCCCAAGATGGTGAAATAGACAACTCTTGGCACATTATTGAACCAGACGTGCATTACAATAAAAGGGAGAAGAATGATACTCTTCTCTAATCCATGCTCATTGCTTTTTTTCAAACATAAGCCTTTGGTGAACAGTAATAGGATGCTTAGTGTTGTGGAATACATTTTATAAGGAACTGAACTGGGATATGAAGGACTGTATAAGGCAAAACAAGTCCACTGTGCAACAAAGCAATGGAATGGAGCCAGAAAATACGCTAGCTAGACGAAGACAGATAGCTACCATTTCTAATGCAGAATGAAATTTAACACAATCCAAGATTAGATTGCATTGACCTCTGCACCAAGGATAGGCAAACTGTACGTTCCAAGTGTTTTGGACTACAATGCCCATAACCCATGATCATGGATTATGGGCCACCAGGTTGGCACCAGTTCTTGTGACTGTACATAGATTGACTTTCTCCAAGATGATCTGGCCCCCATCTGGTCCTTCAACTCTTTCAATGACACACTTATTGCCAAATTACTAGAATCAAGTTCATTGATCTTGCTGTTGGCTGCCCTCTTCTTCTTCTTCTTTCCACTTTTCCCAACATTGTAGACTTCTCAAGAGAGCTAGCTCTTTGCAAAATGGGTTAAATACATGATTTGAGCTGATTATTTACATTTTGAGTGAGAATTCTAGAATTCTAGGGATTCAGAAAAACTAGGCAGATTTTAAATAAGCAACAAGAGCCAATGTATGCCTGGTCCTTTGCAATACAAATCATTGTTCCCACCAACCAGATGCCTTAATGCCTCTTTCAAGGTTAAGGTATTCTAAAATAAGCACTGCAGCATTTCTCCTTCTGATAAAATGCCAGGACTTTGTGTAACAAAAAACAGACATGGATGGCAGAAATATGATTTTCTGACCTGGTAGCACATAGGAGATATTTCCATTTCTTGAACTCCATTGGAAAATGCTTCGCAAGTGATACCTTCCTCATGCCAAACTCGTCACTTAAATGTTTCCTACTGCCAGAGCATCAATTCATCCATGAGTGCTTCTCGACTGGAATTTCTTTTCAGCATGGATGCCAGTGCAAGGTGACAGTACAAAGTTCTATTTGCTATAAGGATACTCTAATGATGCCAGGAACTGCAGCTCCAAATTCTGTGGACATCAGATGCATGTGGACATTTCATGCATGGATGGTCTAAATGGGAAATTTCATTTTCAAATGTGTGAAATGTTTTAAATAATAGATTGGTCTCTCTCACCCATATCCATGACTGCCTTACCCTTGGATTGAAAAGGGTATTTGGACTGAATATCAGAGATGTTCAAGTTAAGCTCCATTCCCTAGTTTAGCTTTTGACCCTCAGCCTTGAGAGGAGGACATTTTGAATCACTTCTCTGCATATTGTTTTAAAATATCAGTAGCTTCATGAAGAGCTGAATCTCCTCCAACTCCTGCTCACTCTACTAACATATCCTTTAAATTGTAGCCTCTCAATAAACCTGTGATTTCCCAAAATGTTTTTAACCGGGGCTCAAATTAGTTAGGGTTTCTAGGACTCAGCATTACCTTTACAGGTAATTTCCCAAAAACTTGGTGGAATGAATTAACTTTTTGAGTGTCCTCTGAGTTTGAAACATGTACCTAACTGAACCTATAGTGTACATATTGTATATTTGCTACAGATCAAGTAGGTATTACAGCCTGCTGATAGCTCATTGGCCAAATATTTCCCATGTCTGTGTTTTTGATTTATAGGATAGTAGCACATACGCCATGGGAAGAACATACAGGAGGTTGCACTCATGCACATGCAAGAACACGGGAGACACAGAAAACACGCTGTGAAACTCTACCATTGGTCAAGGTTCCAAAATAATGTGGAGACCCCAAAAGAATACCCATAAAGATGGAATACACTCCACATTCACAGCATACTGATTAATTGTTGGAAATCTGGAGGTTGAAAGAAAAGGCGGAACATGCCTGAAATAGGCAAAATTAGTTGGATTCTTGAACCGAAACTCTCTGCAGTACGTTTTATTGTGATGTTTCCATTTGGGAAACATGCACTTTTAATCACTTAAATCACATACTATATGAAAACATATAGCCTTATTTCACCATTATTGTATAAATATCAAGGTTGCATAGCGTAATTTTATATTTCTCTGCTGTTTGCAGACCTTAAACCTGCTATAACACAATGTGGCCAATAGTGCTTAAAATCCCTCAGATAATGATGACCTGGGTTTCAAACTACCTTAATGAGTATTTAAATTGTTACTTAAGAGTATTTTGAATTGTTATACATTTAAGGTAAAAGTTCCCCTCGCACATATGTGCTAGTTGTTTCCGGCTCTAGGGGGCGGTGCTCATCTCTGTTACAAAGTCGAAGAGCCAGCGCTGTCCGAAGACAACTCCGTGGTCATGTGGCTGGCATGACTAAATGCTGAAGGTGCACGGAACGCTGTTATCTTCCCACCAAAGTGGTCTCTATTTTTCTACTTGCATTTTTACATGCTTTCGAACTGCTAGGTTGGCAGAAGCTGGGACAAGTAACGGGAGTTCACTCCATTACGCGGTGCTAGGGATTTGAACTGCTGAACTGCTGACCTTTCTGACCAACAAGCTCAGCGTCTTAGCCACTGAGCCACCCTGATACATGCATACATTTAGTGATATATTAATTTTTAATGTATTTGTCTAATGTTTTTACTCCTCCCTATAGTAGATTTTTATGTGTATTATGTGTGTGTATATATGTATGTGTGTTTATACATATATGTATGTATATATATATGTGTGTGTGTGTGTGTGTGTATATATGTATATACACACATATTTTTTAAAAAAATATGTTTTTGTCATTTTATGTAATTTTTATTTTAATTTTTTTAAAAAAATAATTGTTTCATCCCACTTTCTTTATTCTAGTCTAGGACTAGAATAAAGATTTGACTGATAGAGCAAGCTCCCATCCTTCCACATCATCATCTAGAGAAGGAAGTTTTAATATGGAACAGGAAGATGTAAGAGATGGGTTGGTAGTTAACTCTAAACTACTTTTTATGTGCCACTTCCTAGTTCTCTTTCCTTCCAATTATCCTCATTGTTTGGAATGGCCTTGTGGAGCAGCAGTAAATATATCTTGCTGATTTAACAACAAACACAACATCAAACACCTCCCTCCCAAGATGTTAAAACAGTTAAGACCATCAATTTAAAGCCGGAGAAAGATTGCATGCACAAACATATACTGTACCGCTCTAATCTCTTTTAATTTTTTTTAACTGGAAAAGAAACAAAAATGTTCCAACAGGGTAAATCCCATGACTTCTGGCTAAAGTACATTTAAGTTCATACAGTCACATACTTTCAGAAGAAACTAAGCAACACAACCCACCCTTGACCTACTTTCTGTCAGCTCAGAAGCTAAGCAGGATGGGGCCTGGTTGGATGGGAGACTTCTACAGAAAACCCGCTAAATGAGGAAACTATAAGAACATCCTAGAAGGAGGCAGTGTTGCCTCCCGACAAAACTACATGTCTAAGTAGTCCCCATGAGTTGGGTTGAGCCAAGTAGTCCCTATGAGTTGGGTTGAGCCAAGTTGGACATGAATAGATTACGGAAAACATGACATTTTCAGTAGATGGATGGAGGCATCTTAACTTAACTTTGTAAGGGCTAGGAAGCTAAGCAGCATTGAGCATAACTATTACCTAGACAGTAGAGTTAGCTAGTTAGATAGCCTGAGGAATTTCAGGGCCACAGCAGATTAAAATAATCAGGAAGAAGATACTGGCAAACCACTCCCATATTGCCACCATAAAAACTGCCCAGAGGAGTCAAGCACAACTCAAGGACCTTACCTTCAGCCTCACAATGAGTAAATATGCTTAAATATGTGCATTTCCTTCAAGTAAGCTCAGGAAGAAGGAGCACACCAGCATGGCCTTTACAAGCCTGTTTCACCATTCTTTCTGATTTCTACTGCTCACTTTTAGAAATCCCAACCCAACCCTTTACCCGCAGTTTCTCCACGCTCTCAATTTCTCAACAAGTTTTGCTGGCCTTGAATAATTTCAGCTTATAGTAGTTGTATATCTAACTGTCACCAGCATCCTTCTAACAGAGAATTTCCGGGGGGATTAGCTGGAAGGGCAAAACAAACAAACAAACAAACAAAAACAGAGATTAAGCATAGAGCAGGGGACCTGTTGAGAAAAATAGGATTTATTCATGAGCTTGACCAAAGAAAAGAACTTGAGGCTATCTGAAGGAAAGGCAATCAGTCCTTTATCTAGCAGAGTCAACATCCACACAGACACAAATGCAAGATAAATGGGAAGGTGCCAAAAAAAAACACCAAAATGCTGCTCGGATTCAGAAAAAAGCTTTCTGATACACAGGTCGCTTTTTTAAAAAAAAATGTTTGAAAAAGTAACCTTGGAAAGGGCTTCTAATACACTGGTTCTTTGGGGAAAAAACATGACAAAAATGATTCACATTTTTAAGATTCATAGTCACCCCATAATTGAGCTCACATGGAGAGGGAGGGAGAGAGAGAAGGGAGGGAGAGAGGGAGGGAGAGAGAGGGAGGGAGGGAGAGATGAAAAGAGGAAGAGAAATGAGAGAAAGAGAGAGAAAGAAAAAAGATGGTCATTTTCGCTTGCAACCTTGTGCACATTTTTGCTTGCAACCTTGTGCACATTTTCGCTTGCAACCTTGGGCACCAATGATGACTTGAGGGTAAAGCTGCATTTGTTGCTGAGTCAAAGCTCTTATAGGCTGCTCTTACAAAGCTCCAACCAAATCATCATTTGGGAACAACCCCAGTTGGTTGGTTTGGAGTTGTTTTTTTGTTTTTAAAGAGGCTCTTCCTCCATGATGGTTAAAGGAAGGCACCCATTGGAAGAGGGAGGGGGGGCTCCTTATCTAATTGCCCTCCTCCCCCCTCCCGGAGATTCAGCTGGAACTTTGCAAAAGTAGCTGGAGAAAGAGAGGGTGGGGGGCAGGGTTCTTTCGGGGGGTCCACCCCCTCCCCTTCTTCTCTTACTCGTTTACTTATATTGGGAGCTAAAGAGTGTCCAAGGTCGCTGCCTCGGATGGGTGAGACTCGCCACCCCTCTAAGATGCCCGTTTTGCCCATCAAAGGCGGAAAGGATGGATGGATGGAAGGAAGGAAGGAAGGAAGGAAGGAAGGAAGGAAGGGAATTAATAAAGGAAGGGGAATGAGAGGAAGGAAGGAAGGGAGGAAGGAAGGAAGGAACCGCCGGCTAACCAGAAGAATAAAAATATATATAAATAAAGAAATAAAAATCAGAATACTGGACCAGGCTTTCACGCGGATCTTCAGCTCTCCTTCCTGAGGCTCCGGCATCACTTTTTTAGACACCCGGAGCTTGTTGAGGCCCCCGAAAGCCGAGAGCACCACGGCTCGCATCTCTTTGGCATCCCCGGCTTTCGGGACGCCGCCGCTCTGGTTGCCGCTGTGGTTAGCATCGTTCCCGCCGCCGCCACCGCCGCCGCCGCCTTCGGCCGCCTCCTTCTCGATCATCTGCTCCGTCTCCTCGGCTTTCTCGGCTCCTTCCTTGGCCATGGCGCTGCTCGGGCGGCAGAAGGAAGACGGCGGGGCTGGGGAGCCGCGTTTAAGAGGACGGGGGCGCGCGGGCGCGCCGCCGGAGGGGGAGCCAGCCGGAGGGCGGGAGCGCGCCTGCCTTGGCCGGCCGGCTTCGCCCGCAAACCAACTCGGTTCTTTCCCCCCCCCACCACCCCAATACGGTAGCCGGGCGCGCGCAGCAGAGCTGCCCGGGGGGGTTCGGGGCGTGCGCCCGCCGACTGGTTACCGTATCCCATGGCGTAGACGCGCAGCAGTTTTAATTATGATTATTATGTATGATTATTTGTTTTTTCTCTCGAGCGCAACCTCGAGTTTGTAAACTCCTCGGGAGCGGATTTTTTTTTTGAGGGGGGCGGGGAGGTATTGCCGCAAGGTTTTGCCTGGGGGAGACGGAGGCGACTTCCACCCGGCAGCGGTCGCCCCTTTGAGGGCTTCGGTCTCAAGCGAACGGCTTTTTGGAAGGCGCCGATCCTGAGGGAAGGGATTTCAGGGTAATGATGATAATGATAATAATAATAATGATAATAATAATAATACAACACAGCAGCAACAACAATAATAATAATAACAATAATAACAATAACAATAACAGCAGCAACAATAATAACAATAACAATAACAGCAGCAACAATAATAACAATAACAATAACAACAGCAATAACAACAATAATAGCAGCAACAATAATAACAATAACAATAACAGCAGCAAGAAGAAGAAGAAGAGGAAGAAGAAGAAGAAGAAGAAGAAGAAGAAGAAGAAGAAGAAGAAGAAGAAGAAGAAGAAGAAGAAGAAGAAGTTGCTTTGATTGAGTTTGGCCAGTGGATACTATTGGGTGGTGTGTGTGTTTTTGGGTTTTGTTGCTTCTTTGAATTTCGTACTTTAATCCTGGTTTAGGATTGAAAGGAGCAGTTTAAAGTCAGGAAGCCAAAAAAATGAAGAGAAAAGAGGTTTGGAAGGGATGCCACTATTTGGGAAGAAAGGATATTGCAGGGGATGTTGTTGCATACCTGGGAGGAGGGGCAATGCTGTGGTCTATGTCCAGGCAGATGTGCCTTCATTGATGCTTCCACTGTGGACAGGTGGCCTTAGGATGCTTAGGTTGGCAAGCTGCTGGAAACCATGGTTTGTTGTGCAAGCTGCAATGGCTAGGTTTGCACGAAACATAAACCGGGGCTTACAACCCTCAGTTTGCTGGAGCCAGAACTCAAGTTGATCAATTCGGTTGAACAAGTCATGGTTTATGGAGTAAGCCACACTCAGTTAGGTTTGCATGGTGGTCTAAGGCTGCTTTTAACAAGAACAAGAACAACAATAATAATAATAATAATAATAATAATAATAATAATAATAATAATAATAATAAATAATCTTCCTGCCTCTTCCAAAGCACTTTGGAAGAAAGTTATCTGTGCTGAGCAAAAGGATGCAGGTATTTATGGGTTTCAATGGAAATGTCCTGTTACTGAAGTTTGGAACTGGGTTCACACACTGTGTGAAACCACAAGTGGGCTTAGCCCCAGAATCTGTGGAATAAATACCCTTTGGTTCAGACATGGCAGGGGACTGGAGGCTGTGCTGCCAACCACCACAACGGCATAAACAGAGAACTAAGAAAAAATTAAGTAGATGAAATCATCCTTAATAATGTGGAGAAGAATTGTGGCTTTCAAGATACCTCTGAACCCACTGCCCCCAATTAAATGTCATTGTTCCACATGAAATGTTCCTGCAATTGTCTTTTTTTCCTCACTGATGTTGGTTTTTATTTCCCCCATGAAAAATCTCAGATGCAGGTATGACTGTAGCCATGTACAAAATCCCAATGTTTGCTTGGAGTCTCAGAAAAGGCACTGAGTTATGATTCATCACCTTGTTCTAATCTGTCTTTTTTTTTTAAAAGGAGGCTCTCAAATAAACTACCTTTAAGCTTGCTAAAAGAGGAAGTGATACCAAAAGGCGCTTTACAATGTCTTTTTTCTCAACTCTAAAAAAATCAGAAATGCTATGGATCTTTTCAGAGGTTATGTTTCAGAAATAAATTCTGGACAGGGGGATTGAGAGAAGAATGCTCCTAAAGATAGTATTCATTCTGCCTTCTCTTTTCTGTATGGTCAAAACTCAATATAGGTTACACAACAGTGCAATCAAAGCTCTGGCTGTTTTGTGTGTGCTGTGACCCACAACTTCAATTCCACCACTGTAGCTGGTGGATTTTTTTTTTTTTTTTTTGACGTGTGTCTCACAAAATTTGCTTCCAACTGGTTGACAAATTCAGTTGCATCATTGTGTCTGAGCATTTTGGTATGAATCTGATCTGATGAGGTCTTCTCCGGTAGCCCTCCATCCATCTTCTGCCTAATAGGTTCCTCTGCTAGCAAAAAGAAATGGTGTTGCTGACAAAAGAATAACAACCCATCAAACCCTTTTCAGAAGCAATGTCTCCTAATTAAGCAGTACTTAGTGTGGAAAATAGGAAGTACTGGAGAGGAAAATCATATGCCAGCAGACTCTCTCAAGTTTCTGGGGGGAAAAAAACTGAAAACAACTGAGAGAGAAACTTAATCTAGAAAACACCCAGGAGAACAAACAAAGCCAATGCCTACTTCCAAAAGTGGATCCCCTCCATTTTTTTTTTTAAAAAGCATTTGAGTTAGCTTGATCTCCAGAAATTAAACAAAGTTGGGCCTTGTAGTACTTGGATAGAAGGCACTAAGAAATTCTAAGCAAACTATTTACTTTGTTGTAGCCAAGGAAACAACATGGACAAGTTCACAAAGTCACCCAAGAGTCAAGCTGGATTCAAGAGAAGTTTGATTGGATTTCTCTTTCCATCTAATGCAGTTTGGATTTGAGGGGGGGCTGTGAAATATAGAGGGGGCAAAAGCTGTTGAGAAGATGAGAACCTGCACTTCAAGTGGCTGGTCATCAACTTTGGAAAAGAATTGTGGTCTCTATGCGAAGTTGTAAAAAAAATCTAAAATCAATCAATATATTTATTTATCTATCTTCTATTTAACTATATTCTCTATCTATCTATCTATCTATCTATCTATCTATCTATCTATCTATCTATCTATCTATCTATCTAATTGAAGACAGAAGCAATCTGGAATTAAGGAGAAACAGTGAGGACCATCAGTGGAACAGCTTGCCTTCAGAAATCATGGAGACAATTAAGCAATGGAACAGCTTGCCTTCAGAAATTGTGGGCACTCCATCAGTGGAGGCTTTTAAGAAGAGACTAGACAGTCACTTGTCTTAAACGGTATAGGGTCTCCTGCTTGAGGAGGGGCTGGACTAGAAGACCTCCAAGGTCCCTTCCAGAATTCTATTCCTATTCTATTCCATTCCTATTCCTATTCCTATTCCTATTCCTATTCCTATTCCTATTCCATTCCATTCCATTCCATTCCATTCCATTCCATTCCATTCCATTCCATTCCATTCCATTCTATTCTATTCTATTCTATTCTATTCTATTCTATTCTATTCTATTCCATTCCATTCCATTCCATTCCACCATCTAGATCTGTCTGTCTGTCTCTCTATCTACCATATCTATCGACCGTGTCTGTCTGTCTGTCTGTCTGTCTGTCTACCTAGCATCTATCTATCTTTTTAGGTTGACACCATACAGTAATCCCAATCAATAAGTCACATTACGCCATAGCTGATTGTCCACAATGAAAGAAGAAAAAGTCATTTTTTCCATGAATCTCAGTGTGGAACTAAGTTTTGATTTACTTCTTTTGGTGGCTATTGGGCTAGTTCACAGATAATTTATTTTCAGTGAAACATGTCAGTTGAATAGGCATTTAGAATTGTAAGCAGTATATAACGCTTTTTTTTTAATGAAACTATTTGTTGTCTAAACCAGTACTAGAAATCTGAGCTGCTAACATAAAATGTGATTTTCCATCTCTCTTTTTTTTTTGGTCCCTCCAACCAAAATGTCGAGTTTGCTTCCTCCCCCTACTTTCTGTTTATTTCAAAACGAGAAGACACAATCGCTGCAGTGTAAGCCCTAAAGTAGGCTCAGCTCAGTTAACAAAAATAAACAATTTAGTCTCACAACAAAAGTACCCAAAAGGGGCAAATAAAGCTGAGATTTCCCAAACGTTTTTAAAATCAAAATTATATTGTAGAAAATTGTCCTTAGATAAAACTGCACTGAATAGTCACCTATACAGATTTTATGAAGTCCACCTTAACAAATAAAAGTTAAAAAAAAATTGTTTCCCTAGGATGGTGCTGTTTTACTGATGTTTTCTTCTCCAACTGTTGCTTCACTCTCTGTTTTGCTTTAATCTCAGGAGTAATAGCAGCCAATTTCGAATCACAAACAGTGGATGGGATGACACACTGCTAGGGAGCTAATTAGTTTGGCTGCATTGTGACATCACAAAAGCAGGTGAGGAAGGGCAAACTGAAAATGCAGGAATGAGTGGATATATCAGCAATTAAACATTTTTGTGAAAATAGGAAAAACACAGCAATATGAATTCATTTGGCTCAGATGTGGTCTTGAAATGAATATGTTTAAGGCTTAGAAATAAACAAGATTGTCACAGAAGAGAACATTGATAGCTCAGGATTGAACTGTCAAGTCCTTGGTGGTATGTAAGCTTGCAGATGCTTCATTACTCAACCAGGTAACATCATCAGTGCTAGAAAGGAATGGGATCTTCTCTCTGTTTATGTACAAGGAATCAAGGAACCCACATTGACAGGGCAAACCACTGTATGTTAAACAGAGAGCAAAACACTGCGTTCCAGGACTGATGATGTTACCTAGTTGAAACATCTGCAAGAAAATAACGAAGCTGAGAGACTGCCAAGGGCCCCAACAAACAGGAGTCTGGATTCTTTCTGTTGATTACATGGTCCATCTTTTGATATCATAAAAATGTTCCTAATCTCATGGAAATAAACAAATAAATAAAGTATGGAACGAGGCACACCTGAAGTATTTTTGTCTGTGGAGTCCTTGGTGCTCTCAAAGTTTAACTGTGAGCACCATCAGTGCCATTTTTGTCTGTTGTAGAATTTGTCTGTTTATAGAATTGTGGAATTGTACTGCTGGAAAGGATTATTTAATCCATCATCCTGTTGTCACTGCTGGAATCCAATGGAAAGAATCCTGGGAAAATGTCTACCTAAGCATCCCCTTAAGCCCATCTAATCAAAGATAACCTAATCACTTTTTGAGGTAAGTGGTGGTCCCAGTGTTGAATTTCTGATACTTGAGAGTTTTTTATTTCTACTATTGAAATTACAATCCCTTTTCATTCATTTAAGAGATCTGCTTCCCAAATGGCTTGTCTTCATTACAGAAAGTGAATCATTAAAGGAGAGGCATGAAAATGTCTCTATGCCAATTTTCTACATCAATCAATCTTGCCTTATTCACAATCTAAGATAATTGTTTTCCTTCCTCCCCCTTCCCTTCCAACTTCACTCAAAGCTCTTTTCCCGCTTCTCTCCAGAAGCCAGTATGAATCATGGCTGTAATGAAGCAATTTTCTGTTTAGAGACTCTACTGAGAGCTGCATTTTCTTTTCCATCACACACACACACACACACACAACATAATAATAATGTACATGGGAGTGAAGACGGGTTCTGCTTTCAGTGGAAGAGATATACAATGCATTCACTTACATTCTCTGGGTTGTTTTCTATTTTCTCTCGCTCCATTTGATGAAGTAGAATTTGCTTTAGAAATTTTTTAAAAGAGGGTTTAAGGGAAAAAAGAATAGATACCATTTTTGTGCTTGTGAGTTATCTGGTCTTTCAGTGTACATGATTCTCCATCTGCCTTCAGTCTCCCGGTCTTCTCACTTCTTTGTTCTCTCTCATTTTCAGGCGAGAATTCTTCCCAGGAAAGGTGCTTCGGTTACCTTTAAGGGAAAGTTTTATCCTAGAAAAACTGGCAGAATCTCTCCTTCCCTCAGGATAATATAATTTTTCTGCCTACAAACTGTGCCCAGCTGTGTTCAGATTTAGTGCACAGTCTGGATAGGGTTAAATAGATCCCTGATTTTGTTCCAGAGTTTAAGTTTGGTGGGGTTTTGCCAGAACTGTTGAGGGGGGAGATTAAAAGCTCAGACAACAGATTCCCATAATTGCAAGATGGTTTCTAATGTGTTTTGGATCTTCATCGGTGCCTCTCACACGATGTTTAAGAGATACATTTGACCCATCTTCCATCCATCCCTTAGCAAAATGAAAAGTGAGTCCAAGAAGGATGTTTTTGTCAATAAAAAAACCTGGTTTTCTTTGAACTGAGCCCAGTTCCTGATGATTTCAGTGGATACATCCATACTGGAGTTTTTTTTTCCCCCTTCTGCTTTGCCTTCTTACAGGATTCCCATCCATCACCCAAATCATCTTGTACAGCTTGTGCTTGAAATTCCCTGGAGGCCAAAGTTACAAATGTCTTTGGGAAACGAGTGAAACAAATGTTCACTGCAAGTTCTTCAGGATCTGAAGGAAAATTTAGCTTCCACTTAAAAAGCAGGCCATCAATGAAGCTGCTGCATAAAAGGAATCATAAATTGGCAAGATATCTATTCACACTATTGGGAAAAGCCATTTTTTTCTCTTTTTGTTAGATTTATTCCTCCATGGCCTCAAGAGGACAGAGTAACCATTCTTTCCTCTAATTTTCTTTATAACAGTTACTCTGAGTGATACTGAGAGAGTGATTGTCAAAATCCACCTATGAACTTTCAAGGCTGAGCCAGAAACTGAACCTGGAGCTTTCCACCCTGCTCTAACATCTAAACCACTATGCCACAATGACTTTTAGGGGCTTCTTTTGCAAGAGAACATACTGCAATCAACAAAGAACAAAACAAAAACAAGGCTGAACACGATCATCCCTACAGTGCAGACTGAAAGTTGATTTAGGCAATTGGTTTTTATCTCGAGTGAAATAATGTAACATTAACTGGCCAACTTGTTCTTGTACCAAACCTGCTATCTCTTAAGAATACAATCTTGTAAGGTTCTTTTTCGCTGTCTGTTCTATAGCTACATGTCAAATAGTTTTTCTTCTATTTTACAAAAAGCATGTGAATTCTAGTTTAGATCAGGATCGTATGCATGGGAAGGGCCGGTGGAAACTTGCTTTCCAAAATCTCTTGCTGGTAGATCATGTTTAAAAAATGATGCCAATAAAATCATTGTTTTAAAAGTCCAGAGACATTGGGGCAAAAGTTAGTCAGATGATATAGATACAGAATTAGGGAGGGGGGAGAGAGAGGGGGGGAGGGAGGGAGGGAGAGAGAGAGGGAGAGGGAGAACTAAACTATAAAGATATTGAGAGATTTGGACAACTTGGTGAGTTTTTTCATGGAAATGCAATAGTCTTGTAAACTTTCAGATTTTATTTAACATAAGGTGAGGGAACTAGGACCCCAATGGATATTCTGCTATTTGCAAATGAAAAGTCGTTGTTGTTACTGCTGGTTCTAGGCATCATTTTAGAAGTGATTTGTCTTCTTCCTATGGCTAAGAAAAGAATGAACAGGCCCAAAGACTTCTAGCTGGCTTTTCTGCCTAAGGCAGAACTAAAACGCAGCACCCCCTTGCTTTTAATCCAGCACCTTAATCACTACCCTAAACTGACTCCCTCAATTATATCAGCAGCCTCATAATGGAAAAGAGAAGTCCTGTAGGTAATCAAAACGTTTAGCAAAATCGCATCATGGATTCTGCTTGTGTGAGATAGATTTAAAGCTCATTATTCCATCTAGGAGTCTGTTGCCTGGTATTGGATTTTTTAAAAAATGTGTTCATCTTGCAAATGATTTTGCGTCCCCCATTTCAAAACATAGAAGATATTAGCTAAAAGTCATTGCTGTTTTTCTTCTATTGCCTGAGGTCTAACCATGATGGTGCAGATTGTGTATAAAGTGTTTAGGCAGGTTGGGTTTATACATTATGTATGTGTCATCCTATAGATATTGGAAAAAAGCCTCAGTCATAAAAGCTAACAAAACAGCACTCTACGCTAGGAGACAGTGTCAGTAAAGGTAAAATCAGCTCTGAGTTTAAATGATATAGAGATGCAACCATATATCTAGCTTTCTTGGTGATTGCACAGAAATAGTTTAATTTAGGACACTTTATTTCAATATCCAGCCTAATCTGCTGTGTTGCTTAAATTCTTGGCCATCTTCATGTCAACAAAGTCCAACTTGCTTGAGTTTTTGATATCAGCCAAGAAACTCCCTGTATTACAAAAATACTTTTTTTCCTAGTAGAAATTCGTAGTGGGTGAGAAATCCCCAAACAGAAACCAATCCTCAAGCAGAGACCAATGAGCAGTAAATAGTACAACACAACAATAAAAATGAGGATCATATAATTGTCTTACTGGGAGTGTAATATAACAGGACAAGTGATGTACTCATCGAATTCTAAATAATTCTGGAATTATTCAGTTTTCTCCTCCCTTGGTATTATATTGACTTAAGATTCTAGGGAGATTGTAAGGTTGCTTATAAAAAATATGAAGGTAATAAACATAAGAGAAACATTTCTGTTCACTGAACAGCAGGAGGTAATTGACTCTAAACCAAAAATTTATCCACTGGAGTCTCTGGGGCAACTTCCCTTGAGGAATATATGGTGTTATTCTTTGGATTCTGTCACTTCTGAAGTGTTTTGCCTTGTTTAGTATTCCTAGGACATAGTCCACTTGTTGTGATTCTTAACACTCATACAGAAAATATGGCAAGCTTTATTGGGGGTAAATTATTTGATTCTTCTGTGGGTATATAAATTTAGTGTCTGGGAAATTTAAACTCTCACTTGACATTACAGATCAATTCCATTTCTGAAATGGTTGTGCTGGCATCACTCAATCAGAGCTTTGTGTTTAGGGGGTGTATGTGTGCGTGCATATCTCTATATTATTGGTGAACTGCAAACCATTAATCCTACAGAAAAGGAATTCAATATCCAAAGGACTCAATTGCTAGTGCCCATTAAAAGAATATGCTCCTCAAGATGAGGAAATGGATTGGAATGGCTTATATAAAGTTCAGAGACTAGATATTATTTTTAGTTTTCTGTATCAGGATAGAATTTTGCTCGTAACAGATTCAGCCTATTAGTGAAACAGCCGGGCTTCAAAACAATTACTTGAATTTGCTTTGACCTTTGTGTTGGGTGCTTCATTAGCATGCTTCCTTCTGTTGGTTGTCTTTAATCGTCTAATGTCATTACATTTTTCTCGTTTTGCACTTTAAAAAAGAAAACCATGTAGAATTTAATGTAAGAGGTTTTGTGTCATTATCACTTACGTTGCATTTCAAGCTTTTAATGGAGTATGTCAGCTCTGAAGGAAGGCTGAATTATGGGAAGACTGTGACTGTGGATATTATGTATGGGAAACATACACATACCAAATAAATATGTATGTGTGCAAATGTGAATATACTCACACAAACCTACCTACACGTTTTATTATAGTTTTTGGGCAATCATGGGCTTTTATGTTGTATCTATATGGGAAAATTATAATGAAAATTGCATTGCAACATTGTAATGAAAAGTATCACTGACAAGGTTGCACACAAATATGTAGCGAGTAGACTTTATATCATGGTATCATAATGCAGGTTTCATCACTCTGACAAAATCATGGTTTGCTCGAGACATCTCTGTGCCCAGGATAAATTAAAATAGGCCAGAATTGGGCGGGGGGTGAGGGGAGAGGAGAAACAACTAGATTAGTTTAGTGATGAAGGCACCAGTCTCGAAACCAGGAGACTGTGAGCTCCAGTCTCGTCCTTAGACATAAACAATGGGCCAGTTGCTTTGGGCCGGTCAGTCACTCTCAGCCCAACCCACCTAATAGATTTGTTGTTGTGGGCAAGGTAGGAAGAGGAAGATGTGTTGGATATCTTCACCGCCTTGAGTTATTTGTAAAACTAATAAAGGTAGGATGTAAATAAATAAATTTATAAATGTAGGATATAAATAAATAAATTTGTTGTTGTGGGTAAGGTAGGAAGAGGAAGATGTGTTGGATATCTTCACCGCCTTGAGTTATTTGTAAAACTAATAAAGGTAGGATGTAAATAAATAAACAAACAAATTAGATAACAAGTAATAAAGAAGAAATTTCATGAGCATATTGGCATAAGCCAAATAACACTTGGACCCCAGTTAAATCATAACTGGGCCAAATCTGAAAGGATCACTTGGCAGATTCTGCAAGAAATAGTACAAAATTTGGCCTGCTCAGGGGAACATTTTGAACGTGTAACTGCCAAAATAAAAGAGATAGATAATGGGTTAGTTCTACTAATCCCTAACAGGGAAATATAGGTGGCACAAATGTCTTGGGAAAATAAACTGTACAATAAAGTAATATGAATTCTCAATTTATGCTTTACCAAATAAACAAGTCCAGACTTAAAAGTCCTATGGAACATTTTGCTACTTTCTAAGATTACAGATGATAAAACTTTAAAGTGGAATTCATTACTAACGAAGAGTAGTTAAATAAGCAAAAAAAAATTCCAGGTGGGAAAGAATAAAAAATTCACCAGGATAAGTGGCATTTAATTCAGACAATTCCATGTGACAGTTTTAAATAAAGCATTCTTTGCCTACCATTTTTTAACTCAGAGATAATTTGCCATATACGCTCCTGCTGATTATATCTGTATTTTGTAATGGTTTTTACTGTTTTTAATATTTTGGGGTTATGCATTGGGGTTATTTCTGTATTGGTTTTTTTTTATTTTATAAGCCACTCAGAGTCACGTGTGTGAGATGGGTTAATATACAGTATATAAAATGAATGGATGAATGAATGTGCAAATTCTGTTTAAATTTTGCATTTCTATGTTGACTGAATCAATAATTGAGAGATGCTAAACCTACTAGAAAGAATTTAAGCTGGTAGTTTATTAAGAGCTAAATTCTTGCTTCAGCCCCAATCAAACCATACTGCTGCATTTTAGTATCTATGAAGTTACTAAAAAAAAAGCTCAGAGAATTCTTCAATGAGCACCTTTAGTTTAATAAGATTATAATCTCTTGGAGATTATAATCTCTTAACTGGTTTTGTCCACTGGGATGTAAATAAATGCATTTCAAATAGGTTTTCAATGTTCCATGAGGGGAAATAAGGCACAAGCTGGAATGAATTTGCTTCTTCAATATTTATTGAATATCCACCAATTATTTCAATCTATGGCTTGAATTTATAATTGTTTGCACTGCCTAGATTCAGGGAAATTGCTGGATGAATTCCCAATTGCATGCAATTTGACTTTCAACAGAATTTTTTAAACATCACCAGGAGTCTTCAGGCATAACTATCAAAATAGATTAGGAAAAACTGAGCAAGTTTCAGACTGAATCATGGATGACTGGGCTACCACTGCTCAATTCTGAAGGGGACCACTGAAACGCAGTGTTAATCTTTTAACAGTGTAGTTGTCACAAAGCTAAGTCCAAATCCAGGCAAATGATCATTTGGATTGGCAGGAGGAAGTCAGGGAATGAAAAAGGGGTGACAGAAATTGTGAGCATTTTCCAAGAGCTGTGGCAGCATTTGAAGAAAAAAAGTCAAATCAGTCCATGCTGTTTGGCCCATGGGCATATCAAGAGACATTCACTACTGGATGAATAATCAAAACAGCATTTTAAAAAAATATTGAAACAAGGGCTAGCAGATTTTTTCTTAAATGGCACCCTTTGCGTCAAATTTATAATTTGAGTTCACCACTTTGGGTTCTTCTGTTTCTGATTAAAGTTGACAATGAGCTATATCCTTTCAAACTTAGGTCTAATAATCAATATTCCTCTGGCGTCTTCTTATAAGCTTACATAACAAGAACATAAAATGTGTGTTGTGTTGGGACAACATACCCAAAATCAGTATATCTTCTAATGTTTTAAGTTCGATGTAAGGTAAAGCTAGTATCAAAAACTGCACTGAACCCTAAATCATAGTTTTAAAAATACAGTGACTAGTTGATATAATTCCAAGACCAAAAAAATGTACATTTTGGCTTAAGGCCCAATATGAGCATAGCCACTTCTTCTACGAAGGACAAGACAATGCTACACTCAATTCAAAAGTTCCACCATGTCAAGTAACTGACTTTTATTTTATCACTGAAATGAAATAGAGTCCTTCACTGTATTGAAGAACAGCAGGATTCCATTAACAAACCCATAGTTCAGTTCTGGAAGAGAAATGGAGAGAAACAGGATACATACAAGGAGCATTTATTTATTTAGTCAGTGTGTTCTACATGTCCAATACCAACTAACAATCAGAAGATACTGTATGATGAAAATTCCTTAAATGCATAATACATGGACAGACTTTACCATAGGTTTAACCAGGAGATTGTGAGCTTCTAAACCAAGCCAAAATCAAAAGCGGTATACAATTCCTGGAAGCTTGGCACTCAGACAGATCAGCCATTATTAGACACATAGAGATAAACAACATCTATATATCAATCACAGCAGACCATCAAAAAGCTAAGAAGGAAACAGAAGGACCAAAACACTGACCTTGTCAGCAATCAACACCCAGATGAACAGAGATGAACACCAAGATTATTACTAAGCTAATAATCAAGCAGTAAACAATACCTTAATCAAGGATTTACCAATTCAGAGAAACAATCAAACAATAAACAGCCTAATCAAGACCAAGGACACTCCCACCATTCTGACAGGGCAAGTCACTTATATAAAACAGAAAGCATGCCCCACTCCCTTCTAGCATGATGGATTTTTTACATTGATACCAGACACCATCACTTGCATGCGAGAGTACATGAACTGATGCACCACCCACCTCTACCTGTAGCATGCATAAAATAACATAGTTATTATGAAACGCAGTCACCACAAACACAAACATGAATTCATCCTTTGTGAAGGATAACAAAAGTGAACAGAAACATTTCAATCGAGGGTCAGCTGCATACACAAAATGCTCCTGAATGTTCTTTTCAATCTGGCCAGCACCACCCCAAAAATTATCATTTAGCACAGGGGTGTCTCTCATGGTTAGCTGGAAAATTTTGGAAGTTAAAGTCCACAAGTCTTAAAATTGCCAAGGTTGGACACCCCTGCTTTAGCATCTATTCCTAGCCCTGCAAAGATTTTATGTTATATATCCACCAATATCAATAAGGTGTGGTTACATTATACAGTGGTACCCCAGGAGGCGTAATGAGTACCAAAAATGGTGAGTACCAAACTTTTCCCAGAAGGAATAATATAAATAAATTGAATGTGCAAAAACACACAAAAGGACCATGGAAACTAAGATAAGACCACAAGGAGATATGTGCAGGGCAAGAGCTACTATATGACTAACATATGGCCCTTGGTTTCAGCAGGAACTGACAAATTCTAGCTTGTACATCAAGTTCCAAACAAATGACCAGTACTGGGACAAAATTTTCATGTCAAAATGTGCTGAGTATCGAATTCAACAAGTTTAAAAGCAGTTGTGTATCAAGGTGTGATTGTATTAGCTAACCTGGAGCTGATCTGCAACACAAAAATGGCGAGAAGATCCATTGCAAAGTGTCAGACAGCAGGGAAACCTTTCCAGCCATGTTAAATAGAAAGTGGTGTACCAGGAACAGAAAGCAACATGTTATTAATTTTAGGGCTCCTTTTGCTGTCCAACTCCTTGAACCTTCTTATACTGCAAAATAGCTATTTCTTGCATGTCTGCTTCCAATATCAGCAGTTCCCAGTTGCTCTTTCTCTCTCCACAACAGATTCCACATATCTCAAACCATCTACAATAAACTTTGCCAACTGTAGCGTGGAAATGCATCCTACCTGGTTCTGTAACATTAATGTGTGCATATTTGCATTACAGACAAGAAAGCCTCAAAGCTCAGTTCCTGTACTACATACTCAACTGAAATTTTGCTACTGATAATGAATATCCATTTGTGTGCATATATATTTCCCAAAGATAAAAGTCTATCCAAATGTTCTGAAATGCAAAAATAAAAACCTGGGAGTCTTCCAGGCTTCTTCAATAATTAATTCAGAACACAGAAAGAAGACCGAGCTTCTTTAACAATTTCCACATGAAATAAAATTAAGCGGATGGGTGTTTTTGAGGGGGAAACAATTGTGGTCAGCAATGCTTTGCAAAATCATCAATTATGCTTTGACGTCATTCACTATCTTGTTGTTGAGGCTCCATTCGGCACAGAATAAAATTTCAGTCACGCCATAAGTTAGACGCTATGGCTTCCAAAAAAAGCCTTTTCCCCCAGGAATATTCATAATAGATTATTTCCCCTTCTTGAAGCTAATTTGGGAAGTCTCTGCTGGATATGGGAATAAAAGTCTCCTGTATTTAAAGTAAATTTCCTTAAAAATGTACCTTGACTCAGTCTTTAACTATCTCTATACCAAGTTCAGATCATTATGGAAAACACTAAAATAAATTCACTGTATGCGTTCTTCTCCAGTATTATAGATTGGTGGGCACCCAATGTCTGTGTTTTACTTGCTTACTAAAGGAGCATGCTGTACATTGCAATGGTTTAAGAGATGTAGTTGTCATGACAACATCATGAAGGAGGTACCACTGAGTCCACAATGAGACTGGAGTCCTGCACATATTCTTCTGAGTCCAAAAGGTTAGCATAAGAACAGCATGAAACGAACAACACCCTGTACTACTGTCTCCAAACAGTAGTAATAAACATCAGCCCAGCCTTTTCATTTAATTTAACAATGTCAGAACGTTGAGTTGATTACTTCCAGTATCACTCTTTAATATATATATATATATATATATATATATTTATATATGTATGTGTGTGTGTGTGTATTTATATATTCCCTTCAATAGTTGTATTTTCTTAGGGTTTATATTAGTGTTATTTAGTATTACACAAACTGAAGATAGAAAAGTTATACTTTCAAAGCTAAATCTGATCAGCTTCTGTCTTTTCCAGTGCCTTAAAAATACAGAATTGTAATTAAGCTACTTTTTGGCTTGTTTATTTTAATAAGTCGTAAGAGGCCAATGTTTAGCATTATTAGTGGATAATTTACATATTTTACAGCTGATTCATCATCATCATCATCATTTCTGATTTGCATTGTCAGCCACTTGCTGAGTGATGATCATAAAACTTGAAAAAATAAATAGAAAATATTATTATTAAATTACATATTCTATTTTTACATTTTTATTCAAAACAAAACCCAGCTCCATAGCAACATGCAACGAAGGTTTCTGGAACATGATTTCATTTATAACATGGGAGGCAAAAAATGGGGAGAGAGGGAAGGTCAAAAAGATTGCAACAGAAAAAAAAATTAAAAGCAGCAAAGTGTAAATAATTCACAGCACAGAGAAAAGAGTCTATAACTGTTCACAGCAGATGACATGGTCTTTACTGGCTCGAGCAAATAAAATGTATTAAACAACTAAAATATATATATTAAGCAAATAATAACGTATTAAGACAGTGCCTTAAAACTAATAATGCAGAATTGACATTGAGAGAACTGGGCAGTTGCCATTCTGTCATTTTAAAATCCCAACATACTGCTACGCCAGGGTACTATGGGAAATTACTAACATGTTTGCCTTTGTAATTTCCCATGTTCTGGAAGAAGGGTGGGCAGAGACAGGATCACAATTTGCTCATGAGTCTTCAGAACCCTTATAAAGCTGTCCTCCATCTTTATACAGTACCAAATTCATACCTTTAAAATTTTTAGGTCTGAAAAATGCATCCCATCCCCCCATTTATCTTCACATCTAGAAGCAAAATGCCACTCATGCCATCATCACAAAATCTCCAGAACCGTAAAGCCTACAACCTTGAAATTTGACACGTATGTTCCTCTTGGCTTCTAGGTGCTCACTAAGAAAGGATTTTTCGAAATGACCATGAGAGCATTAGTGTTTCCTATATTATTATTATTAACACGCTCTGATACTAAGGCATTCTACTCCCCCTCCCTACCTGAAAAGAAATCTTTTCCAAATGCAAAACACAAGCAGAGGAAAGGAGTTTCAGTTTCAGAGCACCAAGCAGCTTTAGTACAAAACAATTGAGCTAAGCCACGCCCAGGCTCCTTGCTGTCTCCTTGTTCACACACCAAATACTGTTTCACTTTCCAAACAGCCCTCAACTCTCTCACACACTGACAGGATGCTAGCCAGATGAATACTGATGGATGCTGGTAGGAGAGGAAGAATTTCCCCCCCTTATTCCCGCCCCCCAAGAAAAACTAACCCCGACCACATAGTTTTGTAGTGAAGCACAGGTATCGATCTAGTCTTTCAATAATGTGCCCTGAAAATCTCCCTATCCCTTTTCATTCCAAGAATAAAAACAGGACTTGCACATTATTAAAGAAGTGAGATGGGACAACTCGGAAAATAAAACCCATTTATATTCTTAGGAACATACAGCTACCCCTTCAAAGTCCCTTCCACCCAATTAAATCTATCCTTTTTTTTTAATAGAACATGATTTAACAACAAGCAGGAGGTAGGGGATACACACTTGTACCAAAAGAATAATTGCACCTCAGGGTTGAACCTTGAATCTCTGACCTTCATTGTTTTCTTTCGGATGTTTCATTACCCAGCTAGGTAACATCGTCCGATAATATCATGAGCACTGATGATGTTATGTAGTTGGGTAATGAAACATTTGCAAGAAAGCAAACAAGCTCAGACAGTACTAAATTAAGACACCACACGCTTGTACGTATGACAGATTGGTAGAACCAGCTCCAGAAATATTTTTTGCAAGATGATGCTTCAAGCACTCAAAGAGAAGAAACACAATGCATTATCACTTAAATCTTATTTCAACTCCAGCAGTGACACAGCGTCCTCTGCTGGAAATGAAGATAACAGGAATATATACAGGTAGTCCTTGTTAAGTGAACTTTGTCCCATTTTACGACCTTTCTTGCCACAATTGTTAAGTGAATCACTGCAGTTGTTAAGTTAGTGACACAGTTGTTAAGTGAATCCGGCTTCCCCATTGACTTTGCTTGTCAGAAGATCCCACAAAGTGACCGCATGATCCCAGGACACGGCAACCGTCATAAATATGAGTAAGTTGCCAAGCATCTGAATTTTGACCATGGAGATGCTGTAAAGGACTTAAGTATGAAACATTGTCATAGGTCACTTTTTTTCAGTGCCATTGTAAATTTGAACAGTCACTAAACAAACTGTTCTAAATCTGTATTCCTATTTCAATGCTGAAAGCAAAGCTATCAAGAATTTCTCTAAATTATGACTGAAATGTTTAGTCCTGAAAGTTCTAATCCTCATTAATTTGTGGACAGGCACTTAAGTCAGGGAGAAGCAAACCGAAGCCAAAAGAAAATTAAATACATGCAAAACATATCAAACTGTCTTCCTCTGGTATACATCAATGTTCCCATTGCTGATTAATAGTCTTTTGCACCAAGATTTTGCACCAAAATCTTTTCTTCTTCTCCTCCTCCTCCTGCTCTTCCTCCTGTCGTTTTCTCCTCTTCTTCCTCCTTCTTTTTGTACCACCCCTCTGCTCCATTTTTTTTTTTTTTGCCTCCTGGGCCTCAGTGAAGCCTCCTGGGCAAAACAGTAAGACGGTGAGGGGGATACGGGCACAGCTGAACGTCAGAACAATACCTTGAGTGACTGGGCGGGGGAGAATGCAGTCAGCAATGTCGGGCCTGCGCGATAAGGACTGGGTGGGGAGGGGCGGGCGGACAAGTGCGGGGCAATCCAGGGGCACGATTTGCCAGTTCTCCGAACTACGCAGAATCGTAACAACCGGTTCTATAAAACCAGTCCAAACCGGTAGAATCTCACCCCTGGCCTATACCAGTGATGGTTAACCTTTCCAGCACTGAGTAACAAAACTGGAGTGCATGCGCCGGAGTGCCAGAACCCGGAAGAGAGCAGCTGGCTGGTGCGCATGCGCGCGGCAGCCAGCAGCACTTGCGTGTTCCATCACGCGCAGGCCAGCTGGTCTTAGCATGTGTGTGCCAGAACCTGGGAGAGAGCAGATGGCCAGCATACATGTGTGTGACAGAACCCAGCTGGCAACGGCGGGCAGGCCCACAGAGAGGGCTCTGCATACCACCTCTGCCACACGTGTCATAGGTTCACCATCACAACTTCATACCATTCTGGACAAAAGGCTGTCTAGTATCCACAGAAAAATATGACAGAGGCCTAAAACAGTGGATTCCATCTGTCCTATCTATCAGTAATTTTATTTCCAAGTACATCGTTTTAGTTTTCTAACATTTTTTTTACCCGCACTATTTTTATTAGACAGAAACAAAATGAAAATAAACATTGTCTCTTAGCCACAATAGTTTTGTGTTCTGAATAAGGAAGCCACTGAAAGTTAGTTGAGGGGGAACAAATTCAAGGTTCAATGAATGTCTTCATCAGGGTCCCCTTGTGGGTTTCCTGGAAACATCTGCATTTGCCAACTGTGAAAAACAGGATGCTGGATTACAGGTGGATATTTGATCTGACCAGCAGGACACATCTTCTATTTTTATGTATCAGAAACTGTATAACAATTAGAAACAGCAAGGGAGAAACATCATATATTCCAAAGAGACAGCGGCAAAATTTCAACCCAAGAGCATGCATTTTTAAATCAGTGATTAATAGGTACACTTTCAGGTGCTGTTTATAGTTCCACAGCTAGTTTCGTCTCAGGCATTCTCTTGGTGGCCCTTATATTGTGAATATGTTACACATGGAGTCTCAGAAGGCATCTTCCGTTCTTGAATTTATAAAGAACCATTCTTTTTCAATTGGGTTTTGGTCCCACATGATTAAGGCATGGAGATTGTATCTTCCATGTACATTTTCCAGGATTGTTTTAATAAATGTTGCAAATTAAAATAAATAAACTAGATTAGAGAATGCATTTCCGTTAAGGTAATCTAAAGACTCAATGGTTTTGCTGGATTCAGAAATCACAATAAGCCTGTGTTGTTTTTTTAAACATGGTTGAATGAACGAAGTGCGGTAGTTCAGATGTCTGATGTTGCATCCAAGGCTTTGGGAGGTCATCTTTAGCCTTAGCAGGATAGCATTCAGTAAACCAGTTGCATTTACAATTCTGACATAATGATCCATTTCTTTCCTAGGTGACAGTCAACATTTCACACTCTGAAATGCACTCATTGGACAATTATGCTTCTTTTTAATAAATATTTTTATACAATGCTACTATACACCTTCTAGGGACGCGGTGGCTTAGTGGCTAAGATGTTGAGCTTGTCGATCAGAAAGGTCAGCAGTTTGGCGGTTCGAATCCCTAGCGCCGCGTAATGGAGTCAGCTCCTGTTACTTGTCCCAGCAGCTTCTGCCAACCTAGCAGTTCGAAAGCATGTAAAAATGCAAGTAGAAAAATAGGTACCACTTTGGTGGGAAGGTAACAGCGTTCTGTGCACCTTCGGCGTTTAGTCATGCCGGCCACATGACCACGGAGACGTCTTCGGACAACGCTGGCTCTTTTTTGGCTTTGTAATGGAGATGAGCATCACCCCCTAGAGCCGGAAACAACTATGCGTGAGGGGAACCTTTATCTTTACTGTTCACCTTATGGTTCCTTCAACGTGCTACTTGCTTTTCCATAGCTCCATTTTTATTTCATTTTTCAATTCCCCCACCTCCAATATTGACTATTTGACTTTGCTCCAGATACCAAGTGTGGGCTGGACTGACCAAGAAGACTGTTGGTTGGCAGAAAAGAGAGTTCTGCAGCCCCGATTTACTAGCTCCAGGCCATGCTCTTAAAGAGTTGGAGAAGAATGAATCAATTCTGCTGCTTCCTTGGGATCTCATTTATATTAATAATCTCACATTCACGCACCACAGTGGGGAATAGAAACACTTGTCAATTCAGACTTTAAATCAGGGAACCTGGAAGAAACTCAATAAGTACATATCGGAATATTGCTATCGTATTTATGAAAAACCCGAGGTCAAAAAATGATGCATCTTATCTAACTCAAAAATCCGATTTTTTAAAAACGCCAAAATGTTCCTGTTATTTCTCACAAAATGAGAACACAGTCCCTGGTGCTATTTTTTCTTCTCTTCCAGGAAAAGCAAAAGCAAAACCAAACCTTTCCAAACAGTGTGACTTGCTCCACGGATAGAGGTTTTTTTTACATTTTAATTCCTCAGCCAAACCAAATTACTATGGCAACATCTTTAGTAGACAAGAGAAGTAATTACAAGAGCTAAAACCTACTCAGTGTGCAGGTTCTTATACAAACCTTTCCTCGCTCCCTCCAGCCCCCAAAATAACCCAGGTATGTTTGCTTCTTTTTTACAATTCAGTTTTTAAAGAAAAACAGCTCTCCTTTCCCTTGCATATTTTCTCAAGTCCTGGAAGATTTGTTTGTTACTTCTTTTTTTTAGCCTCTTGGCATACCCGTAGGATGGAGAAAGGGTGCAGGTGGAATTAAGGAGGCTGATGTACATTTGCAACAGTATTCTTGCAAAAAAGTTTGGACTGGAGACCCTGACCATCTCTTAAGTTTTGATGAAGTTATCAGAATGTTAGGATAAATTGTAGTTTTACAACCAGAAGTTCTTATTGGCAGACTCTTCCTAACAAGGGTAAGTCTGTAAACTATGCTTAAGATAGGCTACTACTAGGGAGGCTGAACTTAGACTAACCTGCCGCCAAATTCTCCTTTCGCTCCAGCCTTAAGAAAACTAGAAAGGAAGGTGTTCTGGGTGGACCAACAAGGCTACTAAAAAAAACACCCCAGAATTTCAAAACAGAATTTTAAACACCATTCAAGTGCTAGCCCTAAAATATCAGGAGCAGCTGCTTTTCAACCTTGAATGGGTCTAAAGTTTTAGATGTATCATTCCCAAAGGAAAATAAGCTAAACTTCCAGATTGAAAAAGAACTAAATAGAAAAACGCAAGAGAAGGCAACAATCTCACGCTAAGGATTCCAAAATAAATTCCATATAAGTAGCCAAACTACTTATTACTTCCTAGAATTTTTTTTTTTTAAAAGACTGGCAGTTCTGTAATATCAAAGACATAACTAAGAAACATCCGCTTCTGGACTTAATTTACAGAAATGTGGGTTCTGTTGCAGCGTCTCATGTGAGGAACATATTGCGTCCTTCAGTTATGATTCCAATCTCAAGATGAAAAATATAAAACAATTATGACTGCAATGCTGTAAGAGAAAGGGTGCCTAATGCAAGGTCATACATACCTAAAACGGGTGATGCAAGTGAATGATTAATGCTGCAGCATCGCTGATCAAGTCAAATCCCTTGAAATAGTGATGTTTTATTTGTTTTCCCCCCTTACCCATGCAGTAGGAGGTAACATCATTAGAAAGCATTTTAATATATATTTTTTATTCTCAATTTAAAGAAACGTACAATGAAGAGTAACAGTAAATGACAACATTTGCAAAACAAAATTGAGTGGTTAGAAGTGCAGATGCTGTACGTAGTGAGTAGTTAAACGCCACCAAGAGGCTTCCACCTGAAGTGCAACTCATATTGTGCATATGAATTATGTTTCTCAAAAATAACTACCTTTTTACCCTATAGTGACCTGTTAAGGAGCCCAGTATGTATCTGTAGATACAGACACAGGAGAATATTTTTTTAAATCTAGTAAAAATGAATTTTATTTGTATAAAATGTGCAAAAAAATTTGCACTGGTAGTGCAAACCTATAAATATTTATTTACCTTAGCAGTCCCCCTGTGTGATCTCTACTGGCATTTTGATTTAAAGGGGGGAAAATCATAAAATGCCAAGCATTAGAGATTGCGGCCCAACATAATCATTACGTTTGAAAATTTTAATTCAATACTACCCTATCCCAGTTGAACGTGGCAAGAACAGATTCCTGCAATTATACACTTCCAACGTGATTTTTAAATATAAATTAACTGAATTATTACAGCTAAGGCATGGATCATACTTTCAAGAGTTTCAATTACATTTGGGGTAAAAAAATTACAGCGTTACCTGTCAAAGTTGGCTTTTTATGTTATGGTAGCGCATCATAAAGTTTTTCTCAGCTGAAGAAATCAAATTATCAAGGTCAAATTCAACTTCAAACGTCGGTTTCTCCCCATAAATTGCAACAGCAACAAAGGCTGCAAAATGGGCGGTGAGTCCCCACACTGTAAATGACTTCTGATGCTCGGGGTCATTGTATTCAAAGAAATGGAGCAAATATGGAGCCTGTCCCTTTCTTTCCAAAGGTACAACACAGTGCTTCTCAGGGCGTATAAAATATTCCAGCGGCACTGAAAACACGTGGCTGACTTCTTCTGGATTTGGTTGGGCTTGAAAAGTGTCTTCTATGAAAGCTACAACTGGAGTTACGACAGAATGAGTCTAAAAGGAAGAAGAATAAAGTCATAGTTAAACTTCAATGTTTCTAACCAAGTACCTGTCATGCCCCTGTTGGAGTCTGACTCCGAGGAGAGATGGAACAGCTGACAGGGAGTGGGAGTGTGGCTACGGTGATTGTGGAGGAAACTGGGGAAGGGCACAGGCCAGATGTGCATTCAGAGGAAGACCCAGGCCCATTCCTCTTCATTCTAGGGCACGCAGGAGGAGCAGATAAGGGAGAAACGTGAGTGGCTGGTCTGACGGGAGGAAGGGGCCCTGATCCCCTTGATCATGGGCTGCAGCTGGGAGGACTGGTTAAAAGGACAAACTGTGCATGGCAAAAGTTGCTGGAAGCAAAGCGTGCATTATTCTTGTCAGAGCTTATCTGTGTTTTGGCTTCCTCCCAACTGTGGTTGCTGCGTTATCTGGTAGAATTCTGCAATTAATCATCCTTGCCTGCCTTAGTAATTCCTTCAGTGTGGTTTGTGTTAGGTTTTTTATTTTGAATTAACTTTACTTTGGGTGCAGACTGCATTTACTCCCTCCGTAATATGTTTTCTTTGATTTCCAGAGTTTGATTTCCAGCCAAGGATGATTGGACATTGGGGCCAAGTTGGAGGCATTAAAGGAACTTTATTCTATTTTTGTGCCTTGGTTATTTTTGTGTCACACCCCAGGTCATCACTGTACGCTTCCAATTCTTTTTAATAGTATAACTAAATAAATTTGAGGGGTGGGTATCCAGGGTCTTACTGAATGTGAACAAGAGACTATGAAAAATATAATCTTCATTTTTAAAACTCTGAATGGAATGTCAATGTTTTTGAAGACAACGGGGGACAGGCCCCGGACTACGTAAACAATATGAAGGACGTATAAAATTCATAACTCTGGTTTGAGGTGTGAAACAAGCTTCCATCGTGGAAGATTTATTTCTGAAAATTACTGTAACCCATTCTTGGATTGTCATTGGAAGGAGGTCAACGGAGCATTCCTCTGTGGCGCAGTGGTTAGAGTGCAGTACTGCAAGCTATTTCTGCTGCAACCAGCTGCCTACAATTTGGTAGTTCAAATCCCACCAGGCTCAAGGTTGACTCAGCTTTCCATCCTTCCGAGGTGGGTCAAATGAGGACCCAAATTGTTGGGGGCAATTATGCTGACTCTGTAAACCGCTTAGAGAGGTCTGTAAAGCACTATAAAGCGGTATATAAGTCTTAGTGCTATTGCTATTGCTATTTCAGAGTTTCCTGGTCAATTAATTTTGCACATCCCTTATTTAGGTTGTTCTTCTTGGAGCAATCCAGAATGGCTTATAAGTAGTCAATAAAAGATAGCATCATAATTAAAATAGTCCTTGACTTACGACTGGTCACTTAGCGAATGTTCAAATTAAGACGGACATCCCCCCCAAATGTACCGATTCCAAAGCTCCGATGGTTGCCCTCCCAGTCATGTCACTGCATTTCAGATGCTGAGCAACTGGTCCACATTTATGGTTGTTTGCAGTGTCCTGTGGTCATGTGACTTCAATTTTTGATGTTTTAACAGGCATTTGTTTACAATTTTCAGCAAAGTACTCAGCAAGATTGCTTAACGACTGCTGATTCATTTAGCAACCCTTTCCTAACAACTGCTGCAAAAAAGGTTAAATTAGGTTGGCCACATGATGAATCCTTTACAACTTTCATAACTTACAACTGTAATGGGGAGAGACTATCTGTATTCCTTAAAAAAAGTTAAGTGTAAAACTTAAAACAGAGTTCATTCTTTGAAAAGTACCTCATGTAACAGACTATCTAAAAAGATAGTTTGTTCCTGGATGAACACAGGATTTCCCAGCTCTCCCTTTCAAGAAGGCAGCTTGGGGGAGGACACCGATGGTTCCCTCAAGCAGCAGCAGAATACCATAGATGCTACCACTCAGATCCTGATCATTGTTATTCACCAATGCAACCTACAGGACATGAAGAGCAATTTTTTAATATACACTGTTTTGGAATTGGTAGAAACCAGAGTTTAAATATTTGAGTCCTAAGCCACTAAAAAACACATACACTCATGTCAATACTATCAATACAATGGATTGAGTCTATTGCCATCTGAATTAGTGGCTGCTGACAGTCTCATCCTCTGTGAATTTGTTGTATCCCCTTTTTAAGGCCCATTCAAAATGACTCACAGCTTCTTTGAAATATTTCAGATAAACAATACCTACTTTATCTATTCCAGGAACCAGCCTACAGATGACTTCAGCCTGTTCAGGAAGAAGACCCACTTCTTCTCTAGCTTCTCGAAGAGCTGTGGCAACTTCATCTGTGTCTGTTGGGTCACTTCTACCTCCTGGAAAACAAACTTCTCCTGGGGATGTTCTCAACTGGAATTAGAACATTAACATTGTTGTTTGCTTTAAGTCCATCAGTTGTTTAGACCAGATTTGGCATTTTGATTCACCTATCAAGTCCTTTTCAAGGACCTGGGATAACCATATGTTATTGCTTGACCTTTTATTATTATCACTGAAGTTTCTTCATCCAATTTTAAATCCACAATCATTGGGCACTTCTCAGTTTATGTTTTGCTTATAAGTTGGTGAATAATAATAATGGCTTTTAGGATTGAACATAGACAGCAACGCCAATAAATATTTTAATTTAATTAAACACACTGCAGACTAGGATCTAACAGAACAGCAATGAAGGCTTTGAAAAGGATATTGCAAATGCTATGTTACGTCTAAAATAATGAAGATTAGAGTTCTTCAGGAATGCTTTTTCCTGACACTATGGATGTGAAAGGCCGATTTGGAAGAAGCATAGCAGAAAAGAATGCCAAGATGTTTGAACTCTGGTATTGGAGAAGACACTTCGACAGCCAGGAAAACAAGCAAATTTTTCATAAAAAAAAAAAAAAAAATCCAGTTGGAGTCACAAGATGCAGTAATCACTGGTCTCCAACTATCACATCATGCCAAGAAGTCCATAATGCCAGTTGAAGATTAGCTGCACTTATAAAATCCCAGCTTAGACCAAGAACTAGTCAAACTTAAGGGTCACTGAAATTAATGAGCTCAACAAACTCCCATTTAGCAATTGGTATAGATAAATCCTGTGGGGTTTCATAGCACTCATTTCCATTTTAAATATAACCTCCAATCTCAAATTATACCCATACAGGGAGGACAAAGATCCAAATATTAGGTCAATTGTTCTTTGCAATCTCTTGACTTCATCTCTATTGCTGTTTTTATTCAAAATCAATACCATCAACATAGGAACTTAGCACGCACAGTCATGAACAAGATAGACTTTCATAACTTTTCCTATAATTGATGATATTGGTTTTGAATAATCCAATAATCCTAAGGGAGTCATTGAATAATCCTAAAGGAGTTATTGTGAGATAACAACTGGGTGTGGGGCATAAGTGGTTTCACATTGCAAAACAATGTTATAATGCTAAACATATGCCAAACAAAACTAAGATGATCAACTAAACAAAAAAGTATGGGAAAAATAGAAGAAAAGAAGAAATCAGTAAGTAACTTTTAAAACACTTGCATCTTAAAAGATGAAATCTCTCCTAAGATTATTTTCAATAAAATACATTAGCCAAAGAGCATGAGAAAAATCCTATTTTCTACACCCAGGTAATTCAGCAGAAGTGTTTCTGAAAGATGTGTGTACATTAGAAAGAATAATCTGAACAAAGTATTAGTATTTAATTGCATTATTCATATACCTTGTTAGGTAGGTCTAGAGGTATATGTGTGAATGTTCCTGTCTCTTGACTCCTGTTCACTACATCCTTAACTACTTAGACTAAACTACCTCTGATTCAGATTAGTTACAAAACATTTCAAAATCTAACAAAACAGACCAGAATTATCAAAGAAAAAGATAAGAGAAAAATATGTTTTCCTCTTAACCTTCAGAAAGTTAAACTATTCCTCCAGCTCATGGAGATTTAAGGAAGCAACTTGCTTTAGCAAACACATTTAACATCTTTACCTGGGCTACTGCTACTGCTGAAGTCTCTTGCTATTTTGGTTCCTGGTGACAGATGAAAGAGACCCAAGGGAAATCAAGATGCAAACATTCCCCTATCCTCAGATATTCCAACTTTCAAATCTATTACATCAAAAATTTAATTAATGTCTGTAATAAAAGAAAGGCAGTGCTGTATTAGATAGACTGATTATTAATGGGCAGGGGTGGGATTCAATCAGTGTTACTACTGGTTTGGTGACTACATTTTGCGCGCGTGTAAAACAACCTTAGGCTGTGCCACCCAGATAGCTGAAAAGCCTTTTTCCCTGCTTTTTCAACCTCAGCTGTGCCGCGCAAAGCAGCTGAGGTTGAAAAAGCAGAAAATATAGGACAGGTAAGAGCCTGGGTGGGCCAAAAAGCAGCAAACACAGAACCGCTTCGGTGTCTGCTGCTCTTCAGAGCTACTGGCTCTATAGCAGCAGTCGCCAACTGGTGGGCCACGGCCCACTGGTGGGCTGTGAGAAAATTTTGGTGGGCTGCAGAGAAATCTCACTCCCAGAACATCCCCCCAAAGCAATTAATCCAGGCTGTGCAGAAACACAAGGCTGCGCCGCCCACACAGCCCGTGGGAACCCTCTGCCCCAATCACTCTTTACCCGGCAAACTTGCCTGCTAAAATTGCTATTTTTCCTTTTTCCGACCATCATCTGTTCTGCTGTGCCAGGAGATTTAGATTAGTTAGGAAGCAGGAAATGGTTGGATTTCTTGCTTTCTGGCTAGTCTTTAGATCTTCGGTTCTGCTTTTAAGCACAGCCGAACCTCCCTTAGGACTGAAGGTTCTATTATTCAGTGCAGACTCATGGCAAGCAAATTTGAGAGACTGAGCTAGCCGATGGCAGATAGATAGATCACTGAATGATTCTGTGAGCAACTCAATCTGCCTGCCTGCCTTGCCTGATTTTGGGTAAAAGTTGCTCTTTTTTAATAAAAAATTCAATATTCATATAAATATTTATAATATTTACATACAAGCCATGCCCAGACAGTCACATGACCACCAAGTCCCACCCACAAATTAGGCCACATCCACAGAACCAGTTAGTGGTCCCTGGGATTTAAAATTATGAGTTTGGTGGTCCCTGAGGTCCAAAAGGTTGGCAACCCCTGCTCTATAGAACCGGGCAGAACCGGTAGCATCCTACCCGTTAGTGGGGAAAAACAGAAGAGATTGCAATATAAAAGGAAAAATGAAAACTGCTAGAACAAAGGTAGGTTTAAGTACAGGTAGCCTTCGACTTACACCAGTTCATTTAATTTGAAGTTACAACAGCACTCAAAAAAAAAATAAGTTGTGATCATTTTTCACACTTACGACTGTAAGCATCCCCATGGTTATGTGATCAAAATTCAGACACTCATATTTATGATAGTTGCAGTATCCTGGGGTCATGTGATCACCTTTTGCGATCTTCTGACAAGCGAACTCAACGGGGAAACTAGATTCACTTATTACAAACTAAATAACTGCAGTGTTTCACGTAACAACTGTGGCAGAAAAGATTGTAAAGTGGGGCAGAAATCACTTAATAACTGCCTGGCTTAACAAAGGAAATTTGGGGCTCAACTGTGGTTGTAAGTCGAGGATTACCTATAGAAGGAAGTTCAAATAGAGATTGCATTCCTGCCTCACAAGGAAACGCTATCAGTGTTAGCTCTACTTAACCAGATTGAATATATTTCTATATGTGTGTTCTCTCCTTTTATTTTAGCCTTTCATTCCACGTGTTTCTAGAAATATTCACCAAATTAATAGTGAACTTAGTTTTGGTTTTCATATTTACATACCTTCATTGATCTAAGAGTGAAAAGAAGACATAGCTTTCCATCTTTGACCATCAATGGGATAAGAACTGAGGCTTTTGGTAATTGAATGTTGGAAAATTTGTCTCCAATGTCGAACTTCCTTAACTGCAGCTTTGCCTTTTCTTTTATACACATTCTAGAATAAATAAAAAGAGCAAATCTTTATTATAAACAAAACAGGCAAAAATGCAAAAAGAAACATAAAAAATGAGAGTCAAATTGATTGCTTTTACTGCAAAAAAAGAGACATACAAGGGCCCTTAAAAATTGGAGAATACTTTTTAATTTTCAATATTTTAAACATGACCTAAAGCATGATTTGTTCTCCATACAAATCCTAAAATTAGATAACGAGAACCTAATTAAATGAATGAGTGGAAAACATTATACTTTTCATTTATTTATTAACAAAAATAATCCAAAGCTATAATTTGCAATGAAATAGGACTGAAATGTTCTCACTATAAGTATTGGTGGTAATGGAATAATGGACTAAAACTGTTGCAATGAAGCTAGATTTATTATAAAAAAAGCAATATGAATCAGACACATGATATTGAACAGTATGACCTTTGCTTTATGAGTGAAAAGCAGGGCTGTGATAATTTTACAGCTTAGTTTAATAATGAAATATTTCTGTGGTCTTATTAGATGATGTATCATTTAGATTAATAAATGTAAAATAATTGCCATGGCTGATTCCACACGGTATCAGAAGAGGAAAAGAAAGATTATTGAATTATAATGAGCCAGTTAAAGATGCTGAAAAAAGGATCGTTTCCAAGAATTGCATAAAGGGCCATGTTTGCATCTTTATACACTACAAAGCAACTTTATGGAATTGGGTACAGTTCTTGAAGGCCAGTATATAAATTTACAAAACCGTTTGAATTTAAACAACCCCAATCCTCATGGAGAACTAATTCAAATACATACATGGAATCTCATTCAATCACTTAGCAATAATCTTCATTACCTTGTACTGCATTTTACACTTAGAATTGTGCATATTGTTTAATCTTAGCAATTGGGCTTCCTTGAATAAAGTACCAATTAATATTGAGTTAGGGTATTACATTCTTCAGTAAGAGACATTAGCATAGACTAATGATCTTGTGCTGTGCTGTGCTGTGAATACCATCTAATAATGCTAACAGTGCAGAATCAGCAATTTACAAATAAATGCTAACTTTCATCAAAAGCTGAATTCTTGAGTAAAAGGGGATTATTGTCTACCCAAAAATTGGTTTTGGGGATTATCCAAGGCTGAAAAATCCTCAATTTCAGCTCTTTAGGCTGCAGGGAGGAGGAGGAAATCTCATTTACTTAGCAATAATCTATTAAACTCATTGGATCTTGGGTTACTATATATATATTGGGCTAATATAATGGTGTATTAAATTTTAATACCACTTTTGAAAATATTTATATTTTGTATTTATATGTACTGTATTTTGTGTGTGTTTGTGTATGTATGTGCAGAGCAATTTTATGTACCTAAAAAGCAACATTAGTACGTTATATATGTAAATATTGAATTGCTAATGTCTCTCCTTCCTGGATTTTTTTTTAAAACTTGCTCTCATATTACCAAATTGTATTAGGTGGATAAACCAGAATATAAATATGCACCTTGCTCATCTCTTTTTCTTGCCTGAAGGTTTTTTTCTTCTTTAAAACAACCAATTTCTTTTTGAAAGAATCGTGAAAACTGTCTTCCTAAGAGTCCTGGTGTTATCAATGGCAATACTGAAAATATTTCATATTTCATATATTTATATTATGTTATATTATCCACATACGCAAATTATATATAAATAGTATATATTTAAAGTAGTTGTAATTATGTGTGTGTGTATAAATTACAATCACTTTAAATTCTATTCTATTCATTATATATTCTATTCATTATATATTATTATATTAAATTATATTAATATATTAATTATATTATATATTATACATTTATATTTCCATTTTTCAAAGGAAGAAAAAAAAAATAGCCTTTAAGGGGCACCTTAAGAAAACTCCAACTCTTTTTGTGTGTGTGTGTGTGTGTGTATGTGTGTGTGTGTGTGTGTGTGTATTGTGTGTGTGTGTATTGTTTGTGTGTGTGTGTGTATGTGTGTATAAACAATAAATAAAATGTAATGTATAAACCAAATTCTAGTCTGTACAGCAGTCTCGCCCTACGAGGCCCCCCTCCAAGGGAGCCGGGACTCCATAACCCGTAATCCACGGCCAGGAGTGCCCGCCAACGGGAGGCGACTCTCACTCTGTCATTACCTGCCCGGCTCGAGATCCGCGGCCGCCATCTTTACCTTCTAACAACCCGGTCGCCTTTCCTACCTAGCGGGCCTATTCGCTCTTGTGACCTGGATTGACAGCCCCTCCTCCCCCGCCCTTGACGCTCCGCCGCCTCGCTATTGGATGGCTGGTGTTGAGAGGCGGAGGCGAAAGGGAACCGGCGGCGAATCGGAAGAGGTGTAACCTTAAAGGGCGGAGCAAATCGTCCGGGCTTGTGCGGCGTGAACTTCAAGTCCCAGAATCCTTTGCGGTTACAGGTAAAGGCTTTGAAGTCCAACCTGGATCAGCCGGTGAAGCTAGTTCTTAAAGAAAGCAACGTTGTGTCAAACTGTTGCAGAATCAAACATTGAAAGGAAAATTGCTATGTTTTTATTTATTATTCCAAGTCTTAAAAGAGTTTGAGGACGTGCTAGCAAAAAGCTTCTCCCAAACCTGGTACTTTCAGTGATGTTGAATAATACTTCCATTCTGCTCAGGACTATCCCGGAGAGTGTGATTGATCCTTAGCTTAACATATCAAGAGATTTACAGAAATCTGCACTGCTATAATTTGCTTGCAGCTAAGAGCATTGATATATTCCTCCATTCTAGGCTCATCACAATTGTTCATTTTTGTCTTGATCCTTATCCCAAAAATAGTGTGGGATGCATTCATTACATCCAACCACAGTTAATGTTCCTTTTATTTGTGGAGGAGATAATAAAGAGCAAAGGCACATTGGTAGGACTGTGACTGCCAGAATGTTAGTGTGTAAATTTTAGATTGTATTAGAGGATGCTTCGGTTTGTTCTCTTCAGAGGTGGGGATATAGAATCTGGTTATTTTCAATATGCATAAAAGATTTGCAGAATGCACTGGCATAATGGAAAAGAAATACAGGTATGTTTCCATTTTTTTAAAAAAATCATTTCTTCCTATTTCTTTTATTTATAAAAATAATACCCTCATCCCTTCCTTTTGCTAAGAAAGGGTCTAATGTTTGGGATAGATTACCTTTGATATCAAATTGGTTATCAGATCCTCAGTGGCTATGCTAATCCATGATTTACAACTACAGTGGCTGGATTTCTACAACATTTTATGTAGTACTGGTGCATGACTTCAACTAAAGAACCTCATAGTTAAATGAATTTTAGCCATTTCGTTAATTGGCTATGTATAGTATGCACTTTATTTTTCTTGTATGACTTCACATGGAAAAAATCCAGCTATTGTAATTTATAAGGCAGTTTATAATGTATTGAGTGAACCCAGTCATAAAAAAATTATATTAGACCTTTCTAATCTGGGTTTAGATTTATTTAGATAGATGTCAGCAAAGAGTTAGTGTTTTTGTATCTCTGTGCTGCCATCTAGGGGTCATCTGGATGTTTGTGGCCCAAATCTCTTAGCCCTAAACTTTTCTGACCAACCATGGCTAAATAAAATTCTGGAATACTAAAATTGGTACTCTAGGCTACTGGTTTTAATGATGTTCTTGCAATTTATATGCAAACTCCATTTCATGCAGTAATCACAAATGATGTAGAAATTTAGCTTGAGTTAGATACAAATACTTTCTCAGTAAGGGAGTTCGTGTTTTGTCTCCATTAATATATGTGACCAGAGGTGGTATTCAGCAGGTTCTGACCAGTTCTGGAGAACCAGTAGTGGAAATTTTGAGTAGTTTGGAGAACCGGTAGTGGAAATTTTGAGTAGTTTGGAGAACTGGCAAATGCCACCTCTGACTAGCCCCACCCCATCTATTCTCTGCCTCCCATTGAGTCCCAGCTGATTGGCTGGGTTTTCTTTGGTTGCTCTGCACAGGAGAACGGAGTGGAAAGCAGGTTAGTGGGGTGGGGAGGGAAAGGGGTTTTACAATAACCTTCCTCCAGGAGTGGGGAGGGAATAGGGATTTTGCAGTAACCTTCCCCTGCCACGCCCACCAAGCCACGCTCACCAAGCCACACCACACCCACCAAGTCACGCCCACAGAACCAGTAGTAAAAAAAAATATTAATTCCACCACTGTATGTGACATCTGAAGAGGAGGCTTCAAACATGGCTGTGCTGTTAAATTGTGCCCGGTCTGAAAACACACACAAAAAAATACTGCATTGATGCATTTTAGCTTTTTTTTCCTCGACTCCATCCTTCTCCTCCTCCTCCTTTGATTTTCTCCATCATGGTGAGAACAAAGCTTGAAACAAGGTTCTGTTTTGCTTTGTTTGGCACCTGGGACGCCTAAGATGCCGCAAATGCCAAGGTGCTGTAATAAGCAAAAATTGCATCATAATCTTGCAATGGATCATTGCACAAGTCAGAGTGCTCATAACAATTAAAAAGGTGATATTTGCAACTCAAGCGACAATAAATGTAATGGGCGTAGAAAGGCAAACTGTGAACAATTTTATGTGCTGAAATGGCTCTCCAATTAGCTACAAATTTATCTGATAACCCTATCGATTCCAAGAACATGCAACCTTCTTTGTAATGTGTACAATTTGCAGAATAGATTTAATTAACCCCGCACACTTAACAATTGTGCGGCAAATAGCTTGTTCAACAGTCTGGAGCTCTAGTTTACAACTGGTATGCATGGCTAAATAATTTGTTTTGATTGGTTCATATTCTTTGGGGGATAAGGATTAGTTTTTTCTATCTAGCTTATGTGCATGAGGTGTTTCTGTATTTCCTCCCAACTTTTTGGGTGTGGTTATTTAAGAAAAGATTGTGTGTGTGTGTGTGTGTGTGTGTGTGCTGTTTATATGTTTGTATGTGTGTGCATTTAAACTTTTAGTTTAAGCTTTTTTTTAAAAATATGTCTATTAAGCAACATTGCATTTAAGTTTGTATATCAGGAGAAGGTTTTCATGTTTTCATGACAATCTCAAAATGTTGTGGAAACAAGCTTAACTAAACATAGGATAGAATAATTGAACAACTGAATGAAACTGACAGGTTTTTTTCCCCATCTAGTAGCTGACTGCTAGAGTTCTTATTTTGCTCTTTGGAGATAAGAAGAATGCAAGATATCCAGGAAAAGTTGACTTCTTCAACTCTGATCTCTTTTTAAAACCAGAATCCTTGTCTCTACTTCAGTTTTTTAAAAAAACTTTGGGAATGGATGTAGGCAATGCAATATCAGAGATTGTAATCTCTCTAGCAATAAATTACTTGCCCATCTAACCTAAAAAATTTTGTGGCATGAAAAAAAAATGCAGCAATTCAATTTTAAACCATTTGCTCGATAGATTGACTGAGCTGGTAGCATTTTAAATTAAAAACCCAGTGGCTCTGTGGATTGTTTTCTTAATCTGCAACAATCACTTCTAGAAGCTGCTGTTGGCACTGTGGCTTTGATATTCTTATCCCAAAGTCAAATACAAGCAGAGAACGTAGACCTTATTTTTTTTATACTTTTGCTTATATAGATCGGATACAGCTTTCAAGACTTTGACCTGATTTCTTCTTATTGATCCAATCTTATTAGACAGGTTTTCTTTCTTTCAGAATATATAACCTTTGAAACTTCAATGAAGAATTGTCATCCAATTGAATACACACTTTTTAAAAGAGCACTGGAGATTATTATCTTTTAAAGTCATTTCTTGTGCTGCTGAAAAGTTCATTAATACAAAGAAATTAATCTTTATATCCACAGTTCCACTATCATTTTAATGTATCATTTAGTTCCTTTGCAGCTAGCATTTTTTTCTTTTTTGCATATGTCAGCCTTGAAACAATGTCATACTTTTCTTTAATTCGTTAACTGAGAAGAAAGTCAGCATTGGTTCACCTGCTTTTTATGTAAGGAATTAAGCAGATAAGAAAAGCAAAATAGCCAATTCGATGGAATTGTGAAATACAAAATGTGTGAACAGCTATTCCAATTGCAGATATCCGTCCAGAATCATCTCTTAATTCCATGAAAAACCAGCAGGAATCTGCTAGGTTACAAGCTGTAAAGGTGAAGTCTAAAATGATTCTGGAACAAGAAAATGACAGTATTTCCATGTGGCTGCCAAAATACTTTCATGAGCTCACCAGGGATCATTAAGCCAATGGAGGTTTTTTTTTAAAAAAAAATTAGAAGACAGCATTGTCTAGTTGATCCTGGATGATCTGAAAAGAAAGCATAATAGTAACAGAATAGAGACCACTAGGAATTCTCAAGACTGAAAGAGATGGAAATGAAAATGGCCATCAAGTCACCAGGAACATGAAGGCTGATTCGGGGACCACAAATGTGTGCTCTTCAAACTTAGATGTATTCTTCAAACCCAGGTCTTCTTCAGATGTAGTTCTCATTTTATCTTCAAGTATAAAAGCTTCAGATATCAAGCTTGCCCCAGATTAATAATAGATTTCACACCTGTACCAATTCTACTCCATCTTTTTCACCAGCACACCATGTTAGACCAGTGCTGGCCAAGGTACTTACCTACATAGTAACTCAATTGGACTTATTCAGAATAAAAAGAAAGATAAGGATTAAGATTTAAGTCACCTGGAGATGTTCTGTACAATGCAGGTAAGTATAATTGGACTTTTGAAATTCTCTGTGAAGTTGGTGGATGAAGAATTGCTCCAGGTTTCTCCAGGTGAAGGAAAAATTCTCCAACCATTTCTTCAAAGAACATTTTCCCTTGGCAGTGACAAAAGCCAAGTTGCTGGGGGGGAAAAACTGGGATAGGTGGGAGAAGTTTCCACTTGAAGTATTTTTTTGGGGGGAAGGGAGGTGCATGGAATCCAGAAAGTCAGGGAGTCTAGAAGAAGATTTAATCTAGCAAGGCATTACCAATCTCTTAACAAGGTCAACAGTAAGAACTTGAATTCTAGCCAAAAGCTTCATGAAAAGTCCTTTTTTAATGTAATGTCCTTTAAATCATATGATAAGGAATTTTGGAACAACTCTATCCTCATTCTCCTATACAACAAGGCAATTTTGTTTCATTTGCTTCCCAGCATGAGCCATCCTACCATTCTTTAAAGAGCACTAAGGAATTGTAAAATGATTTAAATTGGAATTTCTCTGAAGTAGAATGCAGGAAAATGTTTATGATTTGAATTGCAACAAGCAGCAAAGTTAAGCCCAGGCTTAGAACGATTCTTTTTAAATCTTATTAAAGATGCTGCATTTTTACACCCCACTTTTTTCACAAAATAATTGAACCCATGATTTAAAAGGGGGTGTTTAAAAGTTAGTAATAACTCATCTGGCCACTAGAGGACAGTATTTATCTTAGTAGACCATATAGTAAATACTTGAAGTAAATATAGTAAATTTATGGTAACCACAGGTCATAGCAATGTTAGTAGACCATACTCTGTGGCAGAAGCAGTTTTCTGTTTTTAGAAACAGAACAATGTTAATTGAAAGCCGGTAAGTATGCTTATGTAACAAATTCATTCCTATAATTGTAGGGAAACTATATGTCCGGCAGTATATCTTTTATTGTACCATCAATGTATCAATTAGCTACATCTGTCTGCCTGCCTGTCTCTCTCTTCTATTGTACCATCTGTGTATCTATACACACTCTGTCTCTCTTCTCTTCTCTTGTATTATGTACCTCCCTCCCTCTCCCTCCCTCCCTCTCAACTCTCCTTTGCAGTTAACAGGAAAGTTAGATTTTTCACAAGTGCCATGGTTCAAATTTATTGTAAGTAAAAAGGAATTGGGTTACAGGATCTTGAAAACTAGAACTGTGTATACTTTAATCCCAGCTTTATTTATGAACGTTAAGACACAATTGACCAAGCTCAAATTATTATACTTTGAACACATTAACCTAGCTCTCTGGAGAAACCTATAAAGGTTGCAAAAGAGCATTAAATGGTTGAAAAAAGGAAAGCGAAGAAGAGGATCAACATCAAGGTCAACATCAAGGTCAAGGTGCTGGAGACAAATCCTCCTGAATAAAACCTGTCTATAGGATAGCTTAAAGTACCACTTGATGGCACATAATCAGCAATCAGTATTAAGACACAACCTCTTCTATGCTACTTATCCTCTTTTGAACTTTCTCTGGGTTTAGGGAGGGACTGGCTAACCATTTATGAGATATGAATGGAACGTCCATCTGTTCCTGCTCTGCATTGTTTTGCAAATGTCCGTTCATGTTTTTAGGGTCAGAAAATCCATTACAGATGTAATAGCTTGAAATGGAAAATAGTTCAGTTACCAGAATTCTTGCAACCCCATCTAAATGATCTCAATAAATCTTGTTAAAGAGAACAAACAGGCAGCTTACCAGCGAGCCGGACACGTTGACTTTTAAAATCTTATTTTACATATTTTGCCATCCCTGAAGAATGAAGCTGATGAGAGAGGAATCCGCAGTTGCCCGAGTAAAAATAACTTCAACACAAATCAGATGCTTCCCAAGTCTCAAGATTAGCTACCTGTTGACCTGCAGAAATAGTCTAGTGTTTAAATCTGAAATACAGATTTATGAGAAAAGCTTTGACTTTCATATAGGACTTTAGGTAAATCTTCTACATGTATTGTTTCAGTTATGTTCTGCAATAAAGATTCAAATCTTGTTGAGTTATGACCAAACGTTTATTGCTGAGTAAGCCAGTTCCAGAATAGGTTTTAAGGGTCTGTAGAACTGAAATTTACAGCTAAGCCGAATATGAAGCTGGATACCATCCAGATAAGGTATGAGGATGGAATAATAGTGCTTTGCACCCAGAGTGGAGACAAGCCAGCAAGATGAAACTCAGACCAGAGAAGTTGGAAGTAGTGTTAGCAACTGGATCATTTCTCCAGTTGAATCTGCCTGGGAGAGATTGTACCTCTTTGAGGATCTTTTTCGGGGAGACCCATCATAGAGCTATCAGATCTGACTTGCAAAGTTATTGGTGTTCCCTAGGTTGGATCAGGAACCCTGGATACCTGAAACTCTTTGTTATTAATAATAATAGGTAATTTCAGATTTTTGCAACCCAGATTTGATAACTTTACTTATCAGCTGGTTACACTAGTGCCTAACCATTAAAAGGTGGCCATATTTTATTACTTGTATTGGTCCCACTCTACGTTGGAGCCCAATTCAATGCACTTGTGCTGAGTTTGAGAACATAAAAATGATCTGAAATAACAAATTTATCAAGGAATCCTAAACAAAGTCAGACTGGTGGCCACAGAAGATAAAATCTTTGAAGCTTTGTATTGCTATATTTTCAGCCTGAAGTAAATGCATTGTTTTTCTTTCAGGCAATTTTGGGTTTGAAAGTTACTTAATAGGCCTCCAATAAGCTGCTCCATTAGAATCTCTTCCAGCATCATAGCCAATAATGAAGAGTGATTATATCATATGATTATCAAGAATGATAAGTTACAGGGCAGATTTTATACTCCTACCCTAAAACTTACAGTACAGAGATAAAATGTACACTAAATAGGAAATCTAGTTTTTAGGTGTGCTCTATCCTATCTTCTTTGTTGATTACTGGATTTTCTTGATTTTTTTTTTTTAAAAATACAGATTTTATTTCTTCCTGAACGAATTAAACATTTAATGATAGAAAAATACAGAAATGAATACATAAATTATCCTTCCTTGAGTAGCCTCCTAGAAAGGCCTTCCTTTATGATAATTGACTAAGCCAAATAGGACTTTGATCCATTGGTAAATAAACCAAGTTACACCAGAGTAACCTATTGGTGAACTACAGTTCCTTTACATACATAAATAGAAAACTGAACATTCCACCCCAATGAAAATATCTCTGATTGAGACCGGTCCCCTTGTTATTCCCTATAGCAATGGGTGGTCTACCAAGAAGGCTCACTTTACTATTGGAGAGCTGTACTCTTCATCACTGCTACGATGTTTAATAAGGCATATTTATTGAACAATGGTTTTCATCTCAGTATGCGATCACAGCTGTTTTATTTTAGTAATGTTGCAGCACAGAGAATGAAATCCATATTGCTCCTTGGCTATTTATTTTCATGAAGCTGTTCTCCTTCCATTGTCATGAAAGATGTCTTTGTGAGTTGGGAAGATGGAAGTGGGGGAGGCTGAAGAAGAAAGATGTGGAGGAGGGCAGTCTACTTCTTAGGAGATGTCTATTTCTCTTTCAAATTACCTGCAGAGGCCCTAATATTTAGCTGGGAGAGATATAAATAAGCATGCTGAGGCCAAGCATGGGAAGAATTTGATTACATTTCACGAATGCCCACCTCTGATATTCAGTGTCAGTGTCCACCCTTCTTGAATAGCTCAGAGGTAGAAACAACCTAGAGTTGGATTCTCCTTTTAGAGAAGAGAACCAACAACCTTCATTTGATGGATGGGATAGTTTTAAAAAGGACCTCAATTCAGGACTTGGGGTGACATGATAGCAGTGTTCCAATTCTAAGGGGCTGCCACAAAGAGGGATGGATGGGTCAAGCTATTCTCCAAAGCCCCTGAAGGCAGGAGAAGAAGTAATGGATGGAAATTCATCAAGGAGAGAACCAACCTAGAACTAAGGAGACATTTCCTGACAATGAGAACAATTAATCAGTGGAATGGCTTGCCTCCAGAAGTTTGAGTGCTTCATCAATGGAGGCTTTTAAGAAGAAATTGGACAGCAATTTGTCCAAAATGCTATTGGCTCTTCTACTTGAGCAAGGGATTGGACTAGAAGATCTCAAAGTTCCCTTACAACTCTGTCTTTCTGTTAAATTAGTGGATCAGAGTAAACTACAAGGTTCCTTTCCCCACAGAATAATCTTTAAAAAGTAAAACTCAAGGTAAACCCTAATTTTCTACAACAAATTGTAATGGTTTTAAGCAAATTAATTCCTGTCCTCTCTATTTCATCATTCCTGAATTTTTCCTCCTTTATTAAAAACATTCTAAAAGTTTAGGGAATAAGTAAGACTAACATTCTCTTTTCTTTTAACATCCAACCTAGAAACTTCTGCATATTACAACAATATATGGAATATTTTCCCTATTTTAGATCCATTTTTTAAAAATGTAATAGTTTTATCTTACCAGAATCTCTCCTTAAGTAGTCATCACTGTCCCATAAGCAATAACATAACACAGTAGTAACTATTATTGATATTATATTTTCTTGCCAATTACTACCTTTTTAGAATGGTAAAATCTGAGAATAAGAAAGACTAGCCCTAATATCTCTGTTATATTTCATACCTGAATAGTTTCCATTTGGTGAGAAATAAAACTTTCATGCAAACTTCATAATTCTGAATTTGACACATTCTTATAAGGAACCTATTCATTTTTACATACATTATAAGAAGAAGCAAGCAAGTTTTACCAGTTAGGTGACTGAAAAACTGTTGGGGTTGTTCTGCCTCATTACATGTATTTTGTGAAAAGATTTCTGTTGTTTTTGTCTTCAAGGGTAATTTGTTTAATTGCACAAACATGCAAATCCCAAATATAAATATAGCTCTGAAAGTTTTAATACATCTAAAACTCATAAAACCTGCATATCACAGCATGTTGACTATTGATGACTTTCAAGAGAGAAAATTTTATGTCCTGTTTGGACATAAAAGCAAGAATTGACATTTCCTCTATTAATACATCTGTTCTTCTGTTCTCTTTTTTGTTCTGTATTTCCATGTCCAGATTTTTAAAAATACATATTATCTTTGTGTGGGATATTCATTTCTTTTGATAATAGGATTTGGTATGTGTGAATATATTATATCAGATATTTTAGCGCAATAATCTTGGATTTCTTTTTAATATAACTACATTGGTGTTAGTTAATGTGTTTAATGAAATCTCCTCAAAGCTGCTTTATAGACACACATAATCAAGGAAACTTCAACAAACTCAAATTTGTTTTCTAAAGAAATCTGTAAGAATATCTGAAAGAATGTACTGATTAGTGAAAAGATAAGAATAATAATGCCAATCCAATCTGAACATCTGGCTGACTGTGCAGTGGACCATGATAATTGATAAGAAAGACAAAAATGGTAGTAGTTTGGATAGTAGTTGTTCAGTACATGGAGACAGCATAATCGAAGAAAAAGAACTGGAGAAAATCACAAAATGCAAAGACCTGCAAATAGAAGTAGAACAGCTGTGACAAAAGAAAGCAAAGATTAATGCCAACAGTAATATGAGCCTTGGGTGCAATCCCAAAATATCTGGAACACTGCATGAACACCATTGGCAGTAACAAAATTACCATCAGTCAATTGCAAAAGGCAGCTTTAACTAGGAACAGCTTACATCCTGCAACAATAACTTTATTACCAGCAAACTACAACATCTGCTTAAGTTAGATCCTTGGGAAGGACTCAATAGGTGGACAAAAATACCAAATCCAGTCTTAACATCTGGCCGACTGTGCAACCAACTAAGTATATAATAATAATATCCTTAACCTTTCTGGTTTGCATATATTAACAGAAAGAACTTGTTAAAAATATAATTTTGGTACAAATAGAAATCTGTTAATTACCATCTCTTACATTTATTGAGGGATTGCAGCTGTGGCTATGGGAACCTTTTCCCTACAATTTCTCTTTTGGTTAAAAACAGACTGCAGAACTTTATGGTAAGTCGGGAAACTGATTCATAAAAGAAAAAAAAACAGCTGGCAGTTGTCAAAGGAGAAAAAAAGGAATTAAAATCAGACAGGGGAAACAGTTTAGCAGCTTGGCAACTACTAAATGTGATTAACTGTGCATGTGCATAATCATATTTCATATTAATGAGCCACCCAAAGTTTAGGACAAGGTGGGCAGCTATTTAAATGCTATAAATAAATAAGTAAAAGTATTAATAAAACCAGTGGTTCTACATTCTTTTAAAACATTTTAAGATTGCGTAAGGTGGAAGGACCAGCTGGACACCATGACCAGGATATCTGCAGGAGTTGTTACAGATGTTTTAAGGTGCTCTCAGCTCTCCAAATGTTTGGCCAAGCTTGGTTTATGCTCACAAACCCATCCTAGAATCACATTATGAGCATGTGTGTTGTATGAACCAAGCCATAGCCTGATCTAACAATAATGCTATGACACAATTTCTGGCTGTCTAGAATGCTCACCCCAAATGGAAAGGCAATTCAGTCAAACAAATAATTTTTGCAAGATGCACGAAGCACATATTTTTTATATTTATCTCTCTGGAGACTAATACTACATGTATAACATTTTCTTGAGGTTTTTATTTTATAAGTATTTATATAGCCTGTCATTCTGTCCTTACTATGAAGGCCCCAAAACTGCTTTTAAGTCAATAAACAAAAGAACTTGAGACCAGACAAGAAGATTAAAAACATTGTAGTGTCCTTTCATTTTATTTTTTGTTCTTCGGAATAGAAGAAGAAGAAGAAGAAGAAGAAGAAGAAGAAGAAGAAGAAGAAGAAGAAGGAGAAGGAGAAGGAGAAGGAGAAGGAGAAGGAGAAGGAGAAGGAGAAGGAGAAGAAGAAGAAGAAGAAGAAGAAGAAGAAGAAGAAGAAGAAGAAGAAGAAGAAGAAGAAGAAGAAGAAGAAGAAGAAGAAGAAGAAGAAGAAGAAGAAGAAGAAGAAGAAGAAGAAGAAGAAGAAGAAGAAGAGAACTTAATTGCTTCCTGGTTTGAAAAACCTTCCCCTTCTTTCCTTCTTCTTTTCCTCTTGATTTTTCATTTATTCAAATTGAACACAGAACAAAAGATTAAAACAAAAACATTTTTTTTAAAAAAAAGCAGTCCAGTGACAACAATTAAAAATGACATCCTGTTTGCAAGGACCATTTTAAGTGTCATCATCCATCCCTAATCCACAACCATGAGCAACACATAAACTTCTTTATAAGCCAGGAGAAACATCAGGTCTTCCAATCACTGATTAAGGGGATAAATTTGTCTTTTCCATGTAAAAAACCCCAATTCCTAAATTCTTAGGAATAAGAAAAGTTTAAAGAAATATTATTGTTGTTAAGGTATAGGAGGCAACACAATGTGGTTGAACATGGTTAAAAAAACAAAATCAACACAATCACATGAACATTTGTCGTATGAATTTAGAAGGTTGGGAGCAGTGTCTGAAGACTAAAAATCAGGTTAATATCTTTAAGAATTTTTTCCTAGTCATCAACAAGAGGACTTTTCGTAATTTATATTGTATGAAGGAGCTGTAAACTGCTAATCTTTGTTTTCCTGCAATAAATCAATGACCCCCAAATCCCTTGCAGGGTGGAGTCTGAACTGAATGGAGCTGAGTGTTTACTGGCCGGATGCCCTTCCTGTTGCCAATGTGGAGTTATACTCAGCAGATATATTCTCAGTGTGTCCAGAGAGAGAAATATCTGCCTCTACCCAGGAACAAACCCACAGATTGTGAGGATTTAGGCCACTCGTTCTCCTGCACCACTCGTTCTCCTGCAATAAATATACTGCATATTCCCGATTAGTATAAAATCCTACACTAATCCTGACAATCTATATTGCCAAGTGTTGGGTGAAGTTCAAACACACAGAATAGCCCATACAAAATTGATCTTCAATAATATCATGAAAAGCATCCCAATTATGATAGGCCTGTAGGCAAACTTGATCCTTTTCCCAAGGAAATAACGGCAAAAGAAATTCACCTTTGTGCTTGAAAAATTATTGTCAGAAAATGAAGGCCTCTTCAAAATGGAGCTTAAGATCTCCTACTGTTTTTAATTTCCAGGCCAGTTCATGCTGAGGTAGATTATCCTTCAGATGTTTACTCCTTGAAAGATTAAAGCCAAGGTTGTAAATTGTGGCCAGAAAGCAACTGACAATGAGTATAGATGGCTGCAAATATTTTAACAGCCACATTTCTTTGTTGTGCACATTGAACTTCTAGACCAGGGTGTCCAACTTTGGCAACTTTAAGACTTGTGGACTTCTACTCCCAGAATTCTGGGAGTTGAAGTCCACAAGTCTTAAAGTTGCCAAGGTTGGACACCCCTGGTCTAGACTTTCCCAAAGGATAATCCTATGTGGGCAAGTTGGAGATAAAGGAGGCCAAATTCAACCAGCTTAGATGTGGTGGAAACTGGCATATCAAGCATAATGCACTGGAGATGATGTGACATGTACTGAATTGAATGGCTATTTAATGGTAAGCGTTTGTTAATCTTAATCCGAGTGGTGTGGTGACCTAGAGGTGGAGCTCTCCCCTCACAATTAGGAGGCTGTGAGTTCGATCCTAGGTAGAGGCAGATAATTTCTCTCTCTGGACATGATGAGAATATACCTGGTGAATATAACTCCGCATTGGTGACAGGAAGGGCATCCGTCCAGGCAACACTCAGCTTCATTCAGTTGCCCAGACTCCACTCTGCAAGGGATTATGGGGTCATTCAAAGAGGATGATGAAGATGATTTGTTAGGTCTTAATCCAGTCTTTTCAATTGGATAGATTAAAACATATTTGTTTGTTTGTTTGTATATTCCTTCAGAAGACTCCAAGAGGCATCTCTTTCTTTCTCCCTATAGAAACAGGAAGTTTTCCCCATTTGCTTTAAATAGTGCTTGAAATCTTTTGTCTTCTGAAGAAAATCACCAGAAGTTCACCATAAGAAACATCCAGTGATTATTTATTTATTCATTTGTTGCAACAATGATCTTGTAAATATATAAACTGTCAGCTGAATTAAAATCCCGCTGCATGAAAACAATCCTTTCAATTACAATAGGTTCATAGAATCGCAGTAAATAGCCAACCAGCTGCATCAGTACTTTTTCTGGCGTTTTTATGACCTGCCTTTTTGTTTTATTGATTTTAATTAACTAAGATTTTCAATACTTCTAGCTCATTTGAGGGCCCATAGGTCTTAGACGATAGGAGATAAATGTTTGACTATGAGGCATGAAGAAGAAAGATTATAAGCCTTGGGTCAGCATCAATAATACCTGAGCCTGAAGGTGGGGTCAAATGAATCATCAGTTTCTAGTTTCTGTGTCCCCATAAGAGACTTTAGCCCAACCCCACTTGAAGGCCATTCACTCTTATCTGGCGCCAACTTGCCTTGACTGTTAATAGTTCAGATTCTTGTGTATAGGGTAGCATGAAGTGAACTCATAATACTTTGAACCAGAGGTGGTATTCAGCAGGTTCTGACCAGTTCTGGAGAACCGGTAGCGGAAACTTTGAGTAGTTTGGAGAACCGGCAAATCCCACCTCTGATTGGCCCTGCGCCCATCTATTCTCTGCCTCCCAAGTCCCAGCTGATCGGCTGGGTCTTCTTTTGTTGCCCTGTACAGGAACTGGAAAGCAGGTTAGTGGGGTGGGGAGGGAATGGGATTTTGCAGTAACTTTCCCCTGGGAGCAGGGTGGGAATGGAGAATTTACAGTATCCTTCCCCTGCCACGCCCACCAAGCCACGCCCACATAACCAATAGTACAAAAAAAAAAATTGAATCCCACCACTGCTTTGAACTCTACCCTGACCCCTGCCTTCTTGCGCCTGGCAGTTTCTATTCAAGAGAAAAGCAAAGCAAACATAGAATCACAAAACAGTATTCCTGAAACAAGTTTTGTTTTCTGTGCAACTGAGAGTTAACCGGGGGCTTGGGAATTAGAATTTGTGTGTGTTTGTGTGCGTGTGCATTTGCATCAGTCAAACTTACTGGACTTTAACGCAAAAGTTTTATATCCTGTCCCATTTTTCATCACCATGTATTTGTCCTGGCTTCACATTATACCCTTACGATCAGAAAGAAACAAAGAAGATCCCAGCTTTGGAATGATAGCTTCCATTTGTGGGGTGTTTTGACATGCCTCCAAGTTCACTCCTCTTTTCTCCCTTTTGATTGTTACAGTATGTTTTCCCCTGGTGAAGTTTACTTCAAAGGCCATGGAAGAATTTTGGATCTAACTATCAGAACTATCATAGCTGGTGCAGATAGTCATGATAACAACGAAATTGTTGCTTTTTGGCCAATCTCATCGGCGGAAGCCTTTTTAACCCAGACAGACATAGTCTAAGTCTCATAACCTTTCTCAACAATAAGAATTATATTCTTCTCATTTATTTCGGTCATAAATGAGGTCTCTTCTATTTATAGCTTGCCTTTCTTCCAAGGAATTTAGGATAAAATGTGTGGGTTGTTGTTTTTTTGCTACACCCTCCCCCCTTTTTTTTCTGTGCAACTTTTTTGTGTGAAGTCGGCTGTGTAAATGATAGGAACTAGAAAAATGTCAGGAAGTTTTATGGCCAAAGGAAGATTTGAATCTCAATCTCAAATATCAGTCAAACAACCAACTTCACTCAGCTTTTACTCAAGAGTCTAACCACGACACATTTTGACACTGAATTGGTATTCTCCATATTTATTTTACTTTAATCAGCAGCACAAGCATAATGGGAGTTGTAGTTCAAGCATTAAGTTGTATGGAGTGGTCATTGGAAACACAACTAAACTATGCACTAATTGCATGTTGCCCAAGTGACTTTTTTTTTAAAAAAAGAACATATCTACTGAAAGATATATCTTCTGAGAAAAACCAATTATGGAACTAAAGAAAGCTTTATGAGTTTACTAAAATCTTAATTTAAGTAGAAAATTTCATCCAGGTAATTAAAAACAGTATTTTGGAAGTTGGACTGATAGGAAATAGGATTTGTGGATGAGTACCATCGAAAGCAACTCATACTGGAAATAACTTGACCTACTTACTTGCAATAGATGTTCCTGGTAGGAATAAGGAGGAAAACCAATGAAGTCATGACACCATCACACAAATGATGTATACTACATTATTGTGTAAGACATCACTTTGATGTCATTGTAGGTTCTTATAGGTGCCTATGTCTGCATAATTAATCCAGTCTTTCCCTTCTCCTTCACATCTTTCCATTACAACTGGGCGTAAGTATCAAGTAAATCACACTTTTAGCACTGAACTTCCTTTCAGAAAAGGTTAAACACAAAAAAAGTCCTCATTACAATGAAAATTCAATGTGAGTTGAAGACCATATTTTCTACTAAAAGGTCAGAACCCACCACCAAATTCATTTTTGGAACAGCGGAAAAGTTGTCAAACAAAATCAACATTCATAACTCTGATACATCATTCAGTTTTCATTTCAGAAGCATCCAATCACAGTTCTGAGAAGATGCAATTATTCCATGTGACATTTTGACTGGTTAAATTTAATATTGTCTTAGAATGTTGTACTGTATACAGTTACGTGCTTTGCAAACCATACAGGATGGCTTAGAATGTTGTATGAATCTAACAACTTAGGATTTATTAAACTAAGCATGGGTTATAAAATCTTGGTTTTTGTAGACTCAATAAGCTTCATAAATATATTCTCTTTGAAAATACAGAATATTAATATTCTTCCAAGTATTCGGAATACAAGAGCCTCGGTGGCGCAGTGGTTAGAGTGCAGTACCACAAGCTACTTCTGCTGCAGCCAGCTGCCTGCAACTTGGCAGATTGAATCCCACCAGGCTCAAGGTTGATTCAGCCTTCCATCCTTTGGAGGTGGGTAAAATGAGGATCCAGATTGTTGGGGGCAATAGGCGGCTCTGTAAACTGCTTAGGGAGGGCTGTAAAGCACTATAAAGCAGCATATAAGTCTAACTGCTATTACTATTGCTATTCTCTTGGACACCATATGGGAATAAAAGCTGATTTCATGGATGAAACCCTGGTCATATCTCTCATGAGAGATGAATACAATGGTTTCACTTTCTTTGACTTTTAATATTGAGTTCTTTTGTCCTATTTGTAAATTCTAAGCCAAATTACTGGACTCCTACTTCTAGCGCAATTGCCAAAACCAGTAAATTCCAACAAGGGACCCCAAAATCATTGACCCAACAATGATCAAAAACCTACAAAGCAAGATTCTCCCCTTCCTTCTCTCTGCTCTACTCCTTTTTTAAGCAGAAAGGTGACACCATCTCTTGTACCATCTAAAGCGAGGTCTGTCCATTTCAAACACAATGTTTTTCCAGTTGCATTCTTTTATTCTACTTTTTCAAAATCATGTATAGGTTAGTGGTACCCGTGGGAACAGAGTCCCTCCTTTATAGCAGGAACAAGAGTGATGTTATTTAAGAGGATGAAAGTTCAGGGCATCTCAGGATGGGTGGGGGGAGCCCAAATATTCATTATAATGGATGTCGTTGTCAGGAATCTAACACTCATCCAATGCATGTCCTATGAAACATGGCTCTAAGTGAATGTTGACTCCTTTTATGTGGTTCGCACAGCTGTAAGCAATCTGCAGATCTCTTCAGCAGTCAGAAAAATCAACACATGTTCAGGCATGTGTTGGATTTCACATGATCCCCCTGAAAAAGCAACACAACAAATGAAAAACCCTAATTGTTCCATAGAGGATTCCTCTTGAAAAGTTCACAGCCATAGTCCATCTAGACTAGACAGGGAAGGCAAGCCCTTCAATTGGTTTTAAAGCGGTATTTTGGCAAAAGTAGGAACATCACTACTAGAAATATAAAATATTTCCTTCTCTCAAGCCAGACCTGTCAAATTTAAAACTCTCTACTCAAAGGTGTCAAGCGGAAGATCTTATATCATTTCTCTTTTGATCCTTTTATCTAGAAATGGCAATAATTAAACTTGGGGCATTTCCATACAAAGTGTGCTTGTGAACTATATGAATCTGCCTTTGAAAAAAGTTTGACAAAGCCTTAACATCAAATCTACTTTCTTGATATATTGGTCCTGGCAGAGTTCAGGCATTATTAAATAAGATAAACTCTTATAGCGTCTGGATGCTTTTTTATCAGATTTCCAAGAAATACTTCCTTTGGAGATTGTACTTGTTTTTATTTCCTTCCTTCCTCCCTCCCTCCCTCCCATCCATCCATCTATCCATCCATCCATCCATGACTGGATGTCAAATGCAAGTTCGATTTATATAATAATCAAGATTCAAATATATCTTTTTTTTTTCCTTGCTCACTCAACATCCAAGACTAAAATTCTTTTTGGGGTAAAAGATAAAATATTCATCTTTGTTTGGTAATAGCCTAATCTACTATTAGTTTGTTACTTTTGACTATAGGAGAACAAACTCGCAGATCTGGAAAGACAAAGAAGTTGCCGCCTAAGAAGAAATGACTGCTGTGGAAAAGATTGAATTCTGAAAAACATTCTTAGACCACCTTGTAGTTAAGGTAAATTCAAAAACCCACTAAAGGGAATTTTACCGATTTTTACCGATTTCTCCTTTGTGAAATAATTCTGAAAGTTATTTCCCTTCCATCAGATTGAAAAAAATGAGGTGGGGAAAAATGCAGACGGATACTTGGCATGGGGTGTAGCTGTCTGTTTAGAGATTTTGATTCTATGGGCTTGTAGATATACTGCATATCATATTTGGTTTAAAAGCAGAACTATCACCATCTCGCAAGGATTCAGGAAGAGACATAAAGATGGAGAAGCATTCTGCCCATGAGCAACATAGGACCCTGAGAAGATATTTTCTCTCCAATGCTGTTTTCACATAAATCCATAGGCAGCATTATGAAAAAAAGGTGTCTTGTGGTTATTTGTTTAAAAATACAGGGAAAGCCACATGATGTAAAAACTGTGAGGTTTTTTTTCATAGGCTGTTTCCAAAATGAAATCCTATGAAAAGCTTTTCATTTCGTCATGTTGGCTTTCCTCCACAAAACCAACAACAAGTAAAATGGCTGACTTGGACACTAATTAGCCAGTATAGTGTTTGAAGGTGATATAATGAAAGACTCCAGTGTAATCCAGAGACACAATACATGTGTTCTCCACATGGGGACTCTGGCACAAAAATTTCATTCTCATAAAAATGTTATGCAATTATGAGAGCCACGATGGCCAACTCTGATCCAACTCAACTTTATTCTTTGGTCCAAATTGTCTTGTATTCCCCTTTTCTCCCAAACAAATTCTCTTTTGATTTGATCAAAGGATATCTGGATGTACTGTAGTGTTTGCAATTATTTAGTTATTGAGTACATGTGAATCTCCTGGTTCTTACTGTACAATCCTCTCTTTATCAACAGTGTGCATCCTCCTTGCATCCTCATGTTTGAAATCAGTTCCAAGACATCCGGAAGGAACTTTTCCAAGATTTTTGGTTTGTTGGTTTGTTTTCGTCGACAAGGGAATCCTGTCCTTGAGATATTTTTGGAAGCTTTCTCTCTCATCTTGAGAAATTCAGAGAAAGATTTCTCTGCTTGGAATTTTCACTGATGTTTGTGCACTCTTTACATCCAATAATGGAGAAAATGGGAAGGATGTTCAGTGATGGCCAGTTTTTTTGTCTGGGGGAGGAAAGAACAAATGTCATTTAGAAAGGTCTTACAAAAATCCAGATACTGGACTAGGCGGTTTTAAAAGGAGAGAGATACACATGGGCAAAGGATCATTCTAAGACACGGTGAGAGGAGCATGCAGTTCTCAAATATCAGGGGCTGGTTTCAATCCTATCTAAAGGAATGCCTTCTAATCAGCCTTGATTCAAAATGACTGCCTGAACATGTCCCTGCAGGTGTTTAGCAATGTTTTCAGAAATGGTTTGTCACTGCCTGCTTCCTAGGGCTGAGAGAAAGAGGGACTGGCCCAAGCTTACCTAGTTGGTTTTGTGTCTAAGGTGGGACGAGAATTACGGGTTTCTGGTTGCTAGCCCGATTCATTATTGAACCACTGCACCAAACTGGCTTCTCATCTAAGGACCAGGAGAAGGATAAATGTGTTCCATTTTTATAGTTTTTTAATTTAGGCACAGTGGTTGTAATAATAATGATATTATCATTATCTGTGGAAATTTGTAAGTCACCACAGATTATGTGTCAAGGGTGTACTCAAAGAACCTAGAATTATACTAGAGTTTTGGAAAGCGCCGTAGGGACATCCCACTCTTTTCATTAAAGTGGAATGTCTCCGAATGTCCCAAACATGCTTTTTCAAAAGGCAACTGGACTTTGTTTTTCCTTGAAGACATTTCGCTTCTCATCCAAGGAGCTCCTTCAGTTCAGAACTGGAGAAATTCCTTGGATGAGAAGTGAAATGTCTTGAAAAAACAACAACACCTAAGTCCAGTTGCCTCTTGAAAAAGCACCTTTGGGACAACCATGACCTGGATGGCTCAGAATCTCCACAGACAAATCCCCTTTGAATGTTGGAGTTTTCTTTATCCTTCTCCCAACCCTGGATTTCTAGACTTCCCTCCAGTCTATTGATGGATCATGACTAGCATTCTTCCAATTAGTTTCTTCCCTTCCCCATAAACTATCAAAATAGGGGCATGGACTGCATTTATTTCATAATCTTACGGAGTGTCCAAGAAATATTTTTTTTTAAAAAATGCTTTCTCTGTTGCCCAACATTTTGTAGACCATAAGCATTCTAGTCTAAAGCTTTCTTTAAAAGGCCAGATATTCACAGGGTTGGATGTTTCTTAGCCATTCTGGCAGAGAATCTCTCTCTCTGCAAATAATTCTTCTATAAACATCACAGATGTTTTAAATGTAAATTAGACAAATGACCAGTTTCACCATCACCACCAATAAATCTCACAATGATAAGAACAGCCACTGTTCCTTGTCTTAAAGTTGGGCTGTTTTTTTTAATCTGTCTCCCTATACCTCATCCTAACAGTCCCCTGTCCTTCTCTATATGTGCTAAAATGAAAATCATAGATTTTGTTATTCTGGTGTAGAATTGATTTTATTCTCTATTCCTTAACATCTACAGCATCTCCTCCTGATTCCAAAAGTCGTATTCCCATTTCAGGGAGAAGATTTTCAACAGCTCGAAAGATGTCATTTGTTTCTATCATTTGTTGAATTCCATTTTTTTGAATACTTATGCATGTAAAGGGTGCTAATTGACCACTTTTCTAGCCAGAATTCTCTCAACATAGCTTTTGAAGTACAGCGTTCTATCATCAAATCAGCAAACTATATATTGCTAGTCATGTAAGTATGTATAATTTGTTTGGGGATTTATTTTTGCAGCTTTTCTCCTACCCAGTTTCTGGGGTTACAAGATGAGCATTATACATCTGTCCCCAATAAAAGCTTATTGTGGGACTGAAACATGTCAGGACTGTTAATATGAAATATCATTTTTAAAAATATTTTCTGCAAACTCTTTCAGTGGAGAGCTTCATTTCATGTTGCATTCTGGACCTTTTGTTTTCTTATCAGCAGATGCAACAGGGATCTTTTTGAGTGAATGTTAAGGCTGGCCTTTTTGGATGATGCTTCAGGCAGCTAAATTTTGCCAAGGGTTCACCTGGCACATTTCGAACCTTCTAGGGTAGCCTGGAGATGCAGTTGAGGAAGCTCTCCCACACTCAGTGTAGAGATAAATTGATACTGCCAAGTTTGCTTTCATGTGTGAAATGGGAGATGATGACTCTACCTTGTTCTTTGGCAGCAAAATATCTTGGACCAACCTTGATCTCCTTGGGTGGGAAGAGATACTTCAGCTTTCAGATAGTACATGATCGCTATAGTCAGTATAACGAAGTGGTTAAGAGCCAGATTTAAGTCATCATTCAACTCTGGAGCCCTCTGGGCACCTTGGGGCAGTCTTCATTTCTCAGCATGAATGTCCAAAGGGGAAGAGGAATGAATTATGACACATGAATGATTGCATCACCGTGCAAATGTCATGACTTATATTTGACATCATAAGACAAACACTCAATTGTGGCATTTGCCTGATGACACATTCTGTATGGAAGACTGTGACAGATGCTTCTGCTTCTCTGAACGTAACATACCCCACTGTTTTGTTATGGTGGGGATGAAATGAGACAACACTTTTTCATGTTCCCCTTTAAGAAAAGAAAACAACAACCATCCCGTGGCTCAAAATGTATAGCTGGTAAGTACTGCCTGTACAGTATCATTCCTCATATGAAGGACTTACCCTTCATTTGATCTTGCTAATGTAATCCTGAGCCCTGGATTGCATTCTATGTCATTATATGAGTTATCATCACTATTACAAATGCCTTTTATTGAGAATTTTCTTTAATCCCCTTTGCTATACACACACCTGGGGCAGAGTTTATTGTAATTAATGTCTTTCCAGTCATGCCTGTGTGAAATGTTTACACTCTGCTCCTGGAGAATTTCTTGTTTAGCAAGTCCATGCAGAACCCCAGGGGGGAAAAAGAACTGCGTTGGAAACTGTACTTCAAAGGAAAGAGGTGGTTGCTGATAACAGATTAATGCTCCAGTGAAACCTTAATTTGGGAGAAAGGGGAAAACACTGCCTGGAGTGAACAGATGCAGATTTTTGGGAAAAGAGCTTGGCCCAGATTCAACAGTGAGAGGAGCTGGGTTTTGTTCTAGGGATCTTCATCATTGGAATGGTTGCAGGAATTGGGTATGGATGCTTTGGATTCTATCTGGCAAAGATGCTTCACATCTTTTTTGCAACTCATTAAAGCAACCTATTTCTAAGGTCAGGTAGTTGCAATGGAAATCTGTCCACATCACCACCATGATCCAAGAAACTCACGTGGCTAATAAGTTCCTAATAAGGGATTTAGATTTTTTTTTAAAAAAAAAAATGAATCTAAAGTAAAGACCCCTCTGGCCACATGAGCATATAATAAAAAATTGACATGAAACTCATTCTCATTTTTTAAGTGATCTGCATTTTAAAAAAAAAGGCTGCAAATCTTCTCTTTGGTGCTTCCACGGGAAATGTTACAGGAGTCTGATACTTGCTCTTAATTTGTTTGTGAACTCCTCAAAACCACACTTCTCTTCTTTAAAGCAGTAGCAGGAATTGGGTATGTCTAGTTGAATGAAAAGAAGGAGTGGGAGTGATGTGATAGCAGCGTTCTGATATTTTTGAGGCCTTCCAAAGCGCCTGAAGGCAGGACAAGAAGCAACAGGTGGAAGCTTATCAAAGAGAGATTCAGCCTAGAATGAAGAAAGACATTTCCTGATAATTTGAACAGTCAATCAGTGGAACAGCTTGCCTTCAGACATTGCAGATGCTTCATCACTGGAGGTTTGTAGGAAGAGATTGGACATCCATTTGTTTGAAATGGTATAGGGTACCCTACTTAAGTAGTGGGTCTGACTAGAAAATGTCCAAGGTCCAATCCAACTCTGTTATTTAGGGCAGTCAGCACAATACCTATAAACAGAGTATAAATGCATGAATGCATTTACAGAAGGCTTATTCCTTCTGAAGGTTTTGCTGTGCAAAATACAGACCCCAACTTGCAAAATACAGAAATGGGCTTGATCTATTTTAACTATCAGCTTCTCCTTGAATGAAGGAGAGTACATTTTGTAGATGCCCTGCATCCTGTAGAAATCACTTTCATTGTCTCCCACCACTTGAGGTGGATTGGCCCATCTTGATGCTTCATTTGGCATGGTCAAGGTGATGTGCTCTGCTCTGCAAAGTACTGAAGGGGGCTATTGAATGGAGTTGAGTTGCTTCGATGGAAGGCCTCGCCTTAAAACATGGGGCAAGTGCAGTGGTACTGTAGGAAGTTAGCACCCACCCCTCTCCTAGAAAAATGAAATATCCTAGGAAATATTAAAAAGGCATAATATTTCCCCTAAAAAGAGTAGAAACTCAGAAGCAGAACTCACCCCCACCTTTGTTAATTGGTGGGCCAATAAGGCCTAGGCCAGAGTATTCTACATAACAAAGTCCTCTACCCATCTATCCACCTGACCTGGGAAGATTGCATCACTCAGGTGAAGCCATGTGGTCCAGCTAAGACCTCGAGCCCTGGGAATCTGACAGCTAATGGGATACATTCCTTACACAGGAACAGGGAACACTAAGGTGGGGCCCAACAGAAGGTATAAAACTAAGAGTCTCTCAGCGTCTCATTTTTTTTCCTTCTTTCCTCACCCAAGGCATGTTATCCTGTCCCCCATTAAACCATCTTTCCAAGCAGTCACCATGTTTCCAATGTCTTTCTTCCCCACTTGGAACTGAACCCAGAAGGATATTTCTTCCAACAGTGGGATTCAATTTTTTTTACTACCGGTTCTGTGGGGCGTGGCTTGGTGGGCATGGCAGGGGAAGGTTACTGTAAAATCTCCAGTCAGAGGTGGGATTTGCTGGTTCTCCGAACTACTCAAAATTCCTGCTGGTCAGAACCTGCTGAATACCACCTCTGGGCAAATACTCATGTTTGAGTCAGTCAAGGCAAATTTTGCAGTTGTTCTGCTCTACTGCTTAGCTTAAAAAAAGGCCCAGGTATAGTGCATGAGGCATGGAGGGTTCTGAAGACTGACAATATATAATTTCTGCCAAAAATTGCTCTTCGGAATTGGTAGGGTACCCTGACTTGAATTTGCTGTCTAAGGCAACCCAGAAGTTGATTCAATCCAGTCAGGCCTTCGGAATTACTCAAGTTAGGCATCTAAATTGGTTTGGTTTTACTGACTGAATCGATTTGGATAGCAAATTCAGATTCAGTTGATCTTTTGAAATGAATTTTTTTCTTGGTCCAGGATGCATTTACTGGTTAAATACATTTACTGAAATTGAAGAGTTGCATATTCGGCTGGCCAGCAGATGTCCCCCTTGTCTCAGAAAAAAGTTCCCTCATGCCTTATTTATTGCATTAGGGGGATTGATTGAAAAATGACTGGAAACTACCAGACATATGTGGCTTCAGCAGTGACAATTTTTAAAGGCTACTTCTGTCCTTTCAGACTGTCTGAATTAGTACTGGTGAGATTACAATTCTCGTCCAACCTTCCTGTGTAATTTTGGGTCAATTATTCTCTCTTGCCAACTACCTCTAAGGGTTGTTTCTGTAGGGAAAATGGGAGGAAGGAACACTATGGAAAGAAGGAATGCTAGAAATACTATCTTGAGTTTCTTAAGGAAAGGTGAGAGAGAGATATACAAATAATAAATTAAATAAAGTAACACAGATAGGTAACTAAATCATGTAAGAGGAAAAGCAATTAAGATGATTAAAGGCCTGGTGACTAAAACATATGAAGAATAGTTGCAAGTTTTGGATATGGCTAGTTTAGAGACAAGAAGGATTAGGGGGGTGACATGATAGCACCATTCCAGTATCTGAGGGGCTGCCAACCAAGAAGAGGGGTCAACTTATTTTCCAAAGCAGCAGAAGGCAGGACAAGAAACAATGGATAGAAACTAATCAAGGACTGAAGTAACCTGGAATTAAGGAGAAACTTCCTAACAGTGAGAACAATTAACTAGTGGAACGGCTTGCATTCAGAAGTTGTAGGTGCTCCATCACTGGAGGTTTTCAAGAAGAGTCTAGACAGTCACTTATCTGAAATAGTATAGGGTCTCCTGCTTGAGCAAGGGGTTGGACTAGAACAGTGGTCGCCAACCAGTGGGCCGGGGACCACTGGTGCTCCACGGAAAATTTTGGCGGTCCGCAGAGAAATGCCACCTCCAAAGCATCCCCTAAAGCAATTAATTCAGGCTGCAAGGGAACACAAGGCTGCGCCGCCCACATGGCCCCTGGGAACACAAGGATTGCTTCGCTTGCATTGCGAACAACATGAGGTAGTGAGGGGAGGGGGGAAAGGGCGGAAGGGGGGAACTTGCCCCACTTGCCCCATGCATCTCGCCTGGCCACCAGGCTGCTTCTTTCCATGTCTTTCTTCTTCTGCTTTTGGCTGCATGCAAGGAAAGCAGCAAAAGTCTTTCTTTCTCTCCCCCAAACTCTGCCAGAAATGAGTCTTTGCGACCCTGAAAGGCATCCTGCTCCAAGAGGCTGCGCTGGCATGACAAGTCTCACAAAGACTCATTTCTGGTGGAGTTTGGGGAGAGAAAGAAAGACTTCTGGTGCTTCTGCTGCTTTCTTGCATGAAGCCAAAAGTCTCTCTCTCTCTCTCTCTCTCTCCCCACTGAGAATGGAGCTGGAGACGGTATCCTGCGATCCCAAATAAAGAATGATCGATTGGTAGGAAAACGGGGTGGGGAATTTTCCTGCAGACTTTTTGGGGGATTTTCCCAGGGTCTCTGGTCCGCAGGATTTAAAATTATGAGTTTGGTGGTCCCTGAGGTCCAAAAGGTTGGTGACCCCCTGGACTAGAAGATCTCCAAGATCCTTTCCAACGCTATTCTGAATTTACTTGTGTAGGCTGAGATGCAGAAGGGGATAAAATACTTTTAATTATAGATTACATCTGAGTTCACCCATCTGGTGTGTGATTATGGCACTGGGTCTGATTGCTAGTCTGTCTAATTTGGTATTATCTCAAGACTGGCTGGCAGAAAACTGTAAAGGATTCCGCTGTGAAATGTCTATGAAGATTCTCAATCATCCAGGTCAGGATTGTCCCAAAGGCACATCGACTTTCTTGGTTATTTTTTTTTCTTTGAAAACATTTCATTTCTCATCCAAGAAGCTTCTTCAGTTCTAAATGACTGGTGGGGAAATGGAAGGATTTATATCCGTTGCAGTTGTCAGGTCATTAGCATTAAGTTCTCCCATTCCCGATCCATCCGTTAGAATTGAAGAAGCTGATTGGTTGAAATATTTTCAAATAAAAAATACCAGAAACACCAGTTGCCTTTTGGAAAAGCATCTTTTGAGATTTCACTGCTGGAGATGCAAGCTGGCACTTTTTGAGTGCAAGCCATCTGATCTGTCCCTTAGCAAATCCTTATTTTTTTTCCTGTTCATGCATATATTCAAATAGGTGGGTTTCTTCCATGGCTTTGGAACTGGACAATGTTTCATATCTATGCTCCTGAAACATTCCTCTCCGTGCCAGCATAGAACTGGCTGAGTGCATGGAGTTAGCTTATTGTTACCAGAATGCTGTCTGAGCCACCAAGCCATTGAGCTGGGACACCCATCAATGGCACTGGAATGCTGAAACCCATAGAAGCATAGTTATAATTGTCTTAGCTTTCTGAACAGAGGCTGGGGAAACCCAGATAAATATAGTCTGCCAAAGATGTTTGCTGTTATATAGATCAAGCAGATAAATGCAGGAAGACCAAATTGGGTCGGGGGAGGGGGAGATGTGGGACTATGCCACTAGCATAAATATGACCACAATTCATATCCCATTTGGCCCGCCATCTGTGTTGCCATGAAAACCGTGATAAGGCCAATTAAGGGAAGCTGGAGGCAACCAATAGGGCCACTTGTTGTTTGCTTTGATACGGATCAATAAGGCTGGGATAAATGGACTGTAATCTAATAAAAAAGGGAACGAATGTAAACGTATATCTGGTAATTTGACAACTATGTTTTTGGAAAGGGGAAGGGCATGGATTGGATTGGAAAGAGTTCCACAGGATATTATATATCTCATTCTGGTGGAACAGAGTAGCTAAGTATCTCTTTCGATCACTGAAATGATATAGGGCTATGAACCGAAATTTCCCCTAGCAAGCCCTTTAATTCAAGTGTTTGTATCCTGTTTCATTTCAAATTAACTGCTCTCCTCACTTTGCAAACAAAGATATATCTTTCTTCCTATGGAGAAGGTCGTAAGGCAAACTTCTTTTCACCTGGCTCCTTCTTGGGAGAGAATTGAAGGGAGGCAAACCATGACAAATAAAAGAGAGGGGTGGAGGTTGCCTTCACAAATATTATTTCTACACACTCTGACCTTTTTCTCATCCAGTAACTCTTTGTCCTGGCAAACACAACACAGCCCTTTTTGGAAATGATGCAATACCACTTATTTGCAGGGTAAAGAAGAAATGGTAGAAAGCCAGAACGACCTGAAAGTTCTCTAGGAAGCTAAATTATGCTCTTGTCTTGCCCATCAAGCTGGTTGTTGTCTGCCCTGCACTATGACAACATGTTGTGGTTGTGATCATTTTGCTAGAAGGCAAATGGATTGTCTATAACCCTGAGCAACACATAACAAAACTCCCCTTTTTGGCCACATCTGTACTAATGCTGCTGAGTGCTGACCCTGGACTTTAGAAATCTAGAGACATCCTAGGTGGCAGAGTTTGGGAGTTGTTTCCCTCTGGTGGCCATCCATATTTTTGCATATCTGGTTCTCTACCCTACATAAGTCTCAAATATAGTTGAAAATTGCTGAGGTGGTTTCCTGCTATTTTTAGCCCCCAAAACAAACAAAGCTTGTTTAAGTTTAACATTGCATTATGAAACAAAGACCCACCTCAATTCTTCCATGCCCCAGGGAAAAAACTAAAAAAACTCCATCCTTGCCAAATGTGTGACACAACTTTTATCACTCCCCTGCCTTCCAGGGATTCATCTCCCAGTGTCAAGTGCCTGAATGTTACCTTCTCTTGCTCTGATGCTATTCTAGAATTGTCATTCTTGTCCAGCTTTCCGTAATTCTGATATTCTCTATATCTGTAAGCTTATAAGTCTCAACTCCAGCCTTTAGGACATCTGTGGTTTATGAGAATTAATTATTATCATTATTATAATTATTAATATCAATAATTAATAGCCATCTGCACCTCTATAACTGTCTTGGTTTGGTTCTGCAACCGAACAAGACAGATACAGACTTCAGAGAGTAATTAGGACTGCCGAAAAAAACAATTACTATCAACCTGCCTTCAGTCGAGGACCTATATACTGCACAAGTAAAAAAAACAAAAAAAAACTGGGAAAATATTTACAGACCCCATCACATCCTGGACATAAACTGTTTCAACTTCTATCCTCAGAATGATGCTATGGAGCACTGCATATCAGGACAACTAGACACAAGAACAGTTTTTCCCCGAATGCCATCACTCTGCTAAACAAATAATTCCCTCAACACTGTCCAACTATTTATGTAAATACTACTATTATTATTAATCCTCCCATCCTTCCTTTCACCCATCTCCTCCCACTTATGATTGTATGACTGTAACCTTGTTGCCTGTATCCCAACGATTTATACTGACTGTTTCCTAGTATGATTTGATTGCTTATTTGTACCCTATGACTATTATTAAGTGTTGTACCCAGGGGTAGGATTCTACCAGTTCGCACCTATTTGCTAGAACCGGTTGTTAACATTCTAAGCAGTTTGGAGAACCGGTTGTTAGAAGAAATTACTGGCCTAATCCTGTAAGGAAGGCAGGAAGGAAACATTCTGGTGTTGCTTACAGAAACTGCCTCTCTGTTAACCCTAATTACATTCTTGGCAGGACTAGACTTCCTGTCTCAGGAACATTTCAGGAGTTTTTCCCCCCTCCTTTGCTGGTACTTTGCTTGTGTGGAGTGACCATTCAAAGTTACAATGGCACTGAAAAAAGTGACTTATGACCATTTTTCACACTTATGACTGTTGCAGCATCCCCAGTCATGAGAGGCCAGGTGAGGAGATGCGTGCCTCAATGTGAGTGATATTGAGTTGGCCATGCCCACCAACTAAGCCACACCCACAGAACTGGTTGTTAAATAAATTGAATTCCATCCCTGGTTGTACCTTATGATTCTTGATGAACGTATCTTTTCTTTTATGTATCTTTTCTTTTATGTACACTGACAGCATATTCACCAAGACACATTCCTTGTGTGTCCAATCACACTTGGCCAATAAAGAATTCTATTCTGTTCTGTTCCATTCCATTCCATTCCATTCCATTCCATTCCATTCCATTCTATTCTATTCTATTCTATTCTATTCTATTCTATAAAGTTTTGCCATATCTAGAGGACAATGGCAAACTGAGAAGAAGAAGAAAGTCCTTAGGTGGCAAATGTCAAGACTTCATTATGACTTTGCAAAATGCCATATTGCCCGAAGGAATTCATACAAGATAGTGGCTTGATGTCAGATCATGGGAATCATCACAAAATGGCTAGCACAAAAACTTTTCCTGGTAAAAGATTGCTTTTCAGTATTCCTTCTGGTCCCTCACCCCCACACACCTATCTATTCTATCTAAAGTTTGTGCAAAGTTTGAATGAAAAGATAGAAAGAGGCAAGCGCCAGAAATAAGTGGCTTATACTTCAACTGAGCTTATTCCTAAGATGTGTGAATTGAGCTTCATTGTATAGTTGATGTTCAGGAACAACCTTTTAGCCAGAATTCTGCATCAGCTCTAAGGGTTGTTCTTGCAGTTTTAAGATGGAGTTGATTTGTAGGCAGACAGTGTCCATGGGAAAAAAAAGATTAATGATATAGCTATGCGGAATATATATGAAACAGATAAGGAAGGCAACAGTTTGTTGGTTTGGAAAAGTTATGAATGGTCTCCCCATCAGTCAAACTCCTCTGATGGAAGGCATGCCTGTAGAGACATCAGAGAGAGAGAGAGAGAGAGAGAGAGAGAGAGAGAGAGAGAGGTTTAACTGGAGGTTTCAGATATGTTTCATTTCAACATTCTTTACCAAACATCTGCAAATTTGTGTGAGAGAATTGTATGTAGCTGTAGTTGTTAGATATATATTGGCAACAACAATATATTTGACAATTCATTCCCAGTCATGTTTTTAATTTGCTTGTTTTTTTTTAAATGCTGTTTTGCACATCGGCATGGTCCTTTGAAACCCAAATGTTATATGCAAGTTGCAAGGATTAGAATGAAATTACGGTAATAGGTAAAAGAAGCCAAAATTTATTTTACATAGCACTGAACAAATGGAAAGGACATACCAGAGTGTGAATCTGTATTATTTCCCCTTCTTCTCCTTCTCCCTCTCCTTCCCCTTTTCTTTTCCTTCCTTCTCCTTTCCCTTTCCCCTCCCCACCTTCTCTTCCTTCCACTTGAGGTTCAAAAGGACACAAGGCATATCCTTGAAACAGAAGCCACAGAGGTTTAGTATATATATTTAGTAGCTGGATTTTCTGGGGTCCGGTATAATCAAAGCTTCATAAGGAGTGGCACATCCTATCTTTCACAATCTTCTCTGAACGATGCTAACCTATCACATTTTAAATCTGCCTATGTTCATAAAAACAAAGTCCACATTGGAGAAAGATGACAATAAGATTAAGCAGGCCAGAATGTAGGGCTTAGTCCTGCCAAAACTCATTAAAAGGATGCCAAACTCATCCCTGACCACAAGTGTTTACCACGATAAAAAAAAATTCCCTGGATTGTTTCTAAAAGATAGCAAAGGACAGAGTAAAATAATTTCTGTTCTGGATAGTAGCCACTGTAAAAAAAAAATGCAGACATATGGTAGGGACTACTTAAAGGCTGTCTTGAGATGGATATCAGATACTTTAAGATAAATCCTCAGCTATCAGGGGGAGACTATCTCTTGTGCTTAGGTGCCATTAATTATCTACTAATCATTTTGGACTAATCATCCTGTCATCCAGCCAAACAAAGGGATATGGACCTCACAGTCATAATAAGAGGCTTGTGTGATTTTAGCTGCTGGAAACAGCCAAAAGCTTTCTGTAGACTTTTGTTTCATGTGTCATGGACATCATATGTTCCAGCCTTTCATGAAAAACAGTGGGACTAAATACAGTGTGACCATTTTCCTTTCAGCGAATGCAGGTCTCTTTCTTACATAGTCACTCATTATTGTGCAATAATCAGCAGTGAATTGATTCCTTTCTGGCTATTGCCTTTGAATTAGAAGCAGTGGGATAATTAACATTCACGTATGTTCCAAAACAATGGTTGCCAACCAGTGGGCCGGGGACCACTGGTGGTCCATAGAAAATTTTGGTGGTCCTGCAAGGCATCCTGCTCCAAGATGCTGTGCCAGCAAGGCATCCTGTTCCAAGAGGCTGTACCGGGAAAGTCTCATTTCTGGTGGAGTTTGGAGGAGAGATAGAAAGACTTCTGCTGCTTCTGCTGCTTTCCTTGCATGAAGCCAAAAGTCTCTCTCTCTCTCTCTCTCTCTTCCCCTGAGAACAGAGCTGGACACAGTATCCTGCAATCCCAAATAAAGAATGACCGATCAGTAGGAAAACGGGGTGGGAAATTTTCCTGCAGACTCTTTTGGGGGGGATTTTCTCAGGATCTCTGGTCTGTGGGATTTAAAATTATGAGTTTGGTGGTCCCTGAGGTCCAAAAGGTTGGCGACCCCTGTTCCAAAGCATCATTTTGGCCAAGAACAATGGGATGTCTATTTTTCTCTAGCTCCAACCTATTTGGAAACCTGAATTCAATCTAGACAACCCTTTTTAAGAAGGCTGGAGGAGGAAAAGCAAGTTTGTTCCTGTGTCGTATTTTAGGTTGAAAATACAAGAATACATTTTAGTACAACAGACTCTTGTTTCTCCCCCACAAAAAACCCTAGTAATTTCTGGAACCTTCCAGTATTGAGAACAGATCACATGTGAAGGCAAATAAAGTAGTGTCAAATCTGTAGAAATGAATTTAATAAGCTCCCTAATGCATCTTTTTCAGCTATGAAACTTTACCTGTTTCTTCTCCTTTACATGAGTTACGTAAATGTTCTGATTCATAGAAAATGATTATTTTGGCCCTCTGTGATATCTGCACATTAAGTCATTAGAAGCCAAGGGGCATCAACGATCTGTTTCCATCCTCATTAACTACTGTTTTGTTCTTGGCTCTGGCCTTTTTTAATTACTTGCAAATGGACACAATAAAAAACCCACGCCTTTTCCATATTTATTTCTCGTAAGGAAAGGCAGAATGTGTGGCCCAAGGTTAGTCTCCGCTCTGCAAAAAATGACTCTTTCCACTTGACAACACACAATCTCTGCATAGCTCTGATGTCTTTAAGAGAAGTTGGTGTGGTCAATTAAAAGAATATCCAAAGCAGTTCGACAAGCCTAACTTTAATAAACAACACAGTCTTTGTCAGTAAGCCAGACTAGTTGTTAAATATTCAGCTAAAGGGAATTTTCTTTGAATGCAAGCATAGCATGCAGAGAAGAAAACAGAAAGCAGATTCAAATAAATAACCACCTTAATAAACATTTAAACAAACTCTTTGTAATATAAGAGCAATATTGAAATAGGCAGATGGCTGTTTTACGACTGTGGCCATCTTCTCTGATGTCATAGTTTTCTTCTTACTACTTAGCTTAGTAGAGAAAATAGTTTGGGCTGTATATATTTAAAAAATGCACATTTCATCAAGAATCCCTATTATTTGTATATTTCCCTGCCACTGCTGAAGAACAAATCTGAAATAGGATATTAACTCCAAAATTGACCCCAAACCAAAAGTAAAGACTGGTTTCTGCAGAAAAATAAATACATGCCCCCAAATGTGGATGCTGTAAACAGTCTTAAATGTGGGCTGGTTGCCAAGCAACCAAATTGTGATCACATGACCATGGAGGGGCAGCTTTCAGAACAAGGGTCTTCAAACTTGACAAGTTTAAGACTTGTGGACTTCAACTCCCAGAATTCCTGAGCTGACATGACTGGAGGAGGAATTCTGGGAGTTGAAGTCCACAAGCCTTAAAGCTGTCAAGTTTGAAGCCCCCCCTGTGTCAGAAGATTGAAACTGGACTGTAACTAGCTCTGAAAAAGTCTGCAATCAGTTTGAATGGTTGATAAACATTTGCCTGTACATCAAAGATTACCTGTGTAATGAGATTGTGAGGGTACCCATCCTTTTCTTTCTAAAATGTGTCTTTTGAATTCAACTTTCCTTCTCTTTTAGAACATTTTGGAATACCATTCCCTTTCAATCCGGAGTTGGAAACTTGCCTTGCTTTTCTTAATACTTATGCCTCTGGAAATCCCTGTCTTAAGAAACTGCATATCAGCTTCTGTACAAATTCCTGCCAAACCATTTAAGATTTTGCAGTGTACAAAAACACACACACACACACACCAAAAAAAAACAAACCCCGTACTTTCCTTCCAAACACTGTATCTAATGTAGAAAAGCTGGGGAATACTCAAGCTGAGCAAAATTCCGGAATATTTTGTTTTGTTTTCCCTGGGAGCTTGTTAGCCTAATTTGGGCTCAGATATTTTACAGCTCACACTGTACTGATTTGAAACACATTCCTAAAAGAAACCCCTGCTAAACCTTTTAAAGGGTAATCCATCTAGTAAAGAGAAATAAATATGACACATGCCAACAATGGAGAAGAAATGAATGACATCTGATTGCTGATGCTTAAGCAAAGAGAGGATTCATCCATTTCTGTTCTATTGTAACATGTTTACAAGGAAATTTTTGAGAGCTAAGGTCTTCCTTGTCAAGATACTTTGGTTCTAACCTCTTAAACAAAAAATAACAAAGCTAAGCTAAGACCTCCTAGGAAGACAGTTCTGTCAAGCATGGCCTTTTTCTCTGTATACTTATTTGAATATGTTGAATAAGTTAAAATTGATTGGCAACTCAGATTGTATTGCAAATCCTAGTAGGACTTTGAATCATTCACACACATCTTTCTGATTAGAACGTAAATGCTCTCTCAGGGCCATTTTAACAGCATTATGGGCCCCGGGCAAAGCAGTGTACTGGGGCCCCTTTCTCTCCAAGAAGATAGACAGAATTTTTCTAATTTGGAAATCAGTTCTTCATTTATGGACACTAATTGAACCTTGGAGTTACCTCTTGAATACAAAGGGCTGTTCTTGTTGAGCTTTATTTTAAGCATATTTCTATGTTGGTGTTTCCTACTTGATGACAGCATTAAGTGGGATAACAGATAATCAGAGTTGGAACGGACCTTGTAGGTCATTTAGTGCAACCCCCCAGACCCTACACCATTTCTGACAGATGGGAGTCCAATCTCTTCTTGAAAGTCTCAAGTAATGGCGCCCCCACAACTGCCGAGGGCAACTTCTGTTCCATTGGTTGATTGTTCTCACTGTCAGAAAGTTTCTTCTTATTTCCAGGTTAAATCTCTCCTTGTTTAGTTTTCATCTATTGTTCCTTGTCTGGCCTTCGGGTGCTTTGGAAAATAGATTGACCCCCACCTCTCTGTGGCAACCCCTCAAATATTGAAAGACTGCTATCCTGTCTCTCCTGGTCCTTCTCTTCACTAGACTAGCCAGGCCTGGTTCCTGCAACCATTCTTCATATGCCTTAGTCTCCAGTCCCCTAATCATCCTGGTTGCTCTTCTCTGCGCTTTTTCTAGAGTCTCAACATCTTTTTTATAATGTGGTGACCAAAACTGGATGCAGTACTCTAGGTGTGGTCTTACTAAGGCTTTATAGAGTGATATTAGTACCTCCCTTGATCTTGCTTGTATTCCTCTGTTAATACAATTTAGGATTGCATTAGCTTTTTTGCCTGCTGCTGCTGCACACTGCTGGCTCATATTTAGTTGGTTGTCCACTAAGACTCCAAGATCCCTCTCACAGTTACTGCTATTAAGTAGTGTACTTTTGGTTTTTCTTGCCTAACTGTAGGACTTTACTTTTCTCTACATTGAATTTCATGTTGTTAAATACGGCCCAGTGTTCTAGATTGTCAAGATCCATCTGGATCTTGAGCCTATCTTCTTGGGTGTTAGCTATTCCTGCCAGCTTAGTGTCATCTGCAAATTTGGAAGGTTCCCCCCCGATTGTGAATGGTTTTTTCTTCTTCTTCTCAAATATAACCAAAATGGATGGCATAGTTTAAACTTTGAAGACCTACTTATTCCATCTTGCAAAAGAAGAAGGTGTCCTGTAATTTGCAGAAAGAGTTGTGGTTCTTATTTTTCCCAAATCTTACTTTTCCTGACTTTTTATGTCAGTACCTATTTAGGGTTTTGTATTTAAGCCCTCCTCCCTTGGACAAGGAGGTTAGAGTAGAAGATCTCCATGAACCCTACCAGTCTCTATGATTCTATGATTCTTCTATGCGTGCATGTGTTTATATGTTGTTGTTAATTGTCTTTCGGAATGGTTTAATTAATTGATTAGCTTTCAATTATTTTAAATCCAAGGTGTTTTTTTTTAATTGAGCTATCCATACAATCTATCACAGTAGGTTCAACACAACATCATTAAATGATATTGATTTATCACATGAACATTTTTCACAAAATATGTAGAAAAGCTGGTGAAGAGAGGGAGGAGTTATAAATCATTTCGATTAATGTTGATGAAAGACAGGGACATATTTTGTTTGGACCTAAGAAAGACATGGTTCTTCTTGAACTTAATAGGTATCATATTCATCTTTCTAGTACAATTTTTTATTTAGTTAACTCTATTCTTCACGACTATTAGGATTATTTGCTGTAGAGAGCAATATTTTTTATCACAGGAATGAGCATGGACCAATTCCAACTTGGCATTTACTGAAACCCATCTTAAGAAAATGAAGTTTCCTGATAGGTGGTTTGTACTGTATATTTTTAAAATAAAAATGTAGGCAGCCATTCTCAGTTGTTTTTTTTAAAAAACATATAGTATTTTTCCTACTCCACAAGAATGAGATTTTATCAAAATTGTGTTTTTATGCTTTAAATTAGAAATCCCTCATTGTAGATTGCTTTGATTCACTTTTTGCCAATGTGGGTAAAATAATTATGTATACCTGAAAAGAATGTATACAAAATCTGAGTATCTAATCTTTCCTTTTATAATATTACTGCATCATATCAGGCAGTAATGTGAAACATTTTGACTACTAAACTGTTTTGATTCAGTTAAAGTTAAAGAACAGACAATGGCAAAAAAAAAAAAAAATGGACTGAAGCCAAGAAGAACTCACCAAAACAAACAGGCATTAGTCAGTCAGATACCATCAATGCAGATCTAACTGTTGAGGACCATATGAGCAAAATTATCTTGTCCTATTCCAGGAAATCACAAGGGACATGGTGGCTCAGTGGCTGATATGCTGAGCTTGTCAATCAGAAAGGTTGGCAGTTCGGCGGTTTGAATCCCTAGCACTGCGCAACAGAGTGAGCTCCCATTACTTGTCACAGCTTCTGCCAATCTTGCAGTTCGAAAGCATGTAAAAATGCAAGTAGAAAAATAGGGACCACTTTGGTGGGAAAGTAACAGCATTCCATGTGCCTTCGGCGTTTAGTCATGCCGGCCACATGACCACAGAGGTGTCTTTGGACAGTGCTGGCTCTTTGGCTTTGTAATGGAGATGAGCACCACCCCCTAGAGCCGGAAACGAGTAGCATGTATGTGTGAGGGGAACCTTTACCTTTATTTCAGGAAATAATCCACAATTCTTCTATGGCTATTCCAGCAATCTTCTTTATCTACCCCACTTTATCTACTTTGCTCAACCTTGCAGGTAGAATTGCAGCTCATTAGGCTCATGCATCAGAAAATGGTGGAGATTCTCAATCCTCCAGACCATGCTTGTCCCAAAGGTATTTTTCCAAAAGGCAATTGGACTTTCTTGGTTTTTTCCCCCCCCATGAAAACATTTCTCTTTTCATCCAGGAAGCTTCTTCAGTTCTGACTTCTGATTGAGGAACTTCTTGGATGAGAAGCGAAATGTTTTCCAGGAAAAAGAAAAAAAACCAAGAAAGTCCAGTTGCCTTTTGGAACAGCACTTTTGGATAAAATGTGTGAGTTTCTGCCTGCTAATCGTTGTCTCAAAAGAACAGCCTTTTGGGTCAGGATCCATGATATATATTTTTTGCATTTGATAATTCTATTGGTAACTCCTTCCAACTATAATTCAGAAATATCTATCTATATTCTATTCCTCTTTCTCAATATCCACCTATCACAACTTCTCCCTGTCATGGGAAGAGGAATTGCTTTGACTAATCTGATTTTTGAAGTGAAATACTTCCTGCAAAAGCTCTGTTAGCATGGCACAGAGAACCAAAAGCAGGGTTTTTTTTTTGTCTCACAAGTAGTAAAGGCTCTTGGCAAGGAGGTAAGTGCCAACTTAGGCAATATGACATCACTGTACAAATTACATAACCATTTCCTGTGGCTGGCACGAATTATGCAATTTGTGTCATTTATACCACAATGTCTTACACATGACATCAATGCATTTTCCACCACATGGATCAGTGATGGGATTCAAATGGATCCGTGATGGGATTCATTTTTTTTTACTACTGGTTCTGTGGTCGTGGCTTGGTGGTCGTGGCAGGGGAAGGACACTGTAAAATCTCCATTCCTTCCTCACCCCACTAACCTGCTTTCCAGCTCCGTTCTCCTGTGCAGGGCAACCAAAGAAGACCCAGCCAATCAGCTGGGACTCAATGGGAGGCAGAGCATAGATGGGGCGGGACCAATCAGAGGTGGTATTTGCTGGTTCTCCGAACTACTCAAAATGTCCACTACTGGCTCTCCAGAACTGGTCAGAACCTGCTGAATACCACCTCTGAAGCAGATGCTTCCAGGAAATTCAGAAGGATGGATTAAAACAGGGCTGTCAAACACACAGCGTCATGACACTGTCACGTGACATATCAGGACTTTTTCACCCTTCACTAAATGGCATGGGCATGGCCAGTGCATGATGCATCAGGCCTGCAGCTCAGGAGTTTGACAGTCTGGGATTAGAAGATAGAAAGCCTCTTCCACTGTACCTCTCCTGCAGTTAGCATTTAGTGATTGCTATCAGTGAACTCGAGACAGAAGTTTATAATGACCATGCAAAGCAAAACACGTGCAGAGCACCATTTTTTAATACTGTTGTTAAATTATTCCACCCCAGATAATTTAATATGGTGTGACCTTCATTCTTAAAGACAGTTTTGGATGGGAGTAATAACCAGACTCAGAAGTTAAAAACTGTCCAGACTGTTTAGAATATAAAAAAAATATTCCTCGCAATATGAAAGCAAAGAAAATAATTAAAAAAAGATGTACTGAGTTTTATTGAGTGCTATGGCAGAAAAGCAATAGTTGATGCTCATGAGGGCCTTGTAATATTGGACATATGCCATTCTTTCAGAAGTAATGAAACCAACTGATTTTGAAGGGTATTTCTTAATCTCCCCCAGGGATATTAAATTTAATGGTTCCTCTCATAAATTTCCATTTATGGTTTGCTATTGTCTCAAAACAAGCTCAATCTTGCAGATCAGGCTCAGTCAGACGGAAAGCTGAAGCACATTGGGTCCAAACAAACCACAGAATTGCATATATGTGTAGGAAAGTGTTCTCCCAGTTTTATCCCTGATGCATATGTGAAAATCAGACAAAGTCTTCAGGTTTTCACCAAGGGGCATCTCAATATCAACATCTCAGTGTATAAGCAGTCATTTCCTATTCCAAACCCCCAACATAGTACATTGGTGATCCTGCAGGCAGCCTATATCTTGGGTGACATTGGACAAATAATTTGATCTCAGTATATCTGTTCCAGGTTATGGGGAACTGCAGATTATGATCTAAAAAGTTTTTTTTTTTACCTTCGCTTGGGTTGAAATCTCTACAAAGCATGAATGGACTGATCCTTTTGAACTTCCTTGCTCCTTTAGTGAATTGATTCTCCTGCTAAAATTCAAAGGTTCAGGTCTGAAAACCATGTTTTTCTTCTTCCATGAGATGAATTTACAAGTTATTATGATTCCAGTTCAATCTATATTTTGCAATCTACCTTTCTTTTCTACATCTATACAAAGACAGCAGTAGATTTCCCTTGAGTACTTGGATAATTAGTGTAAAAGTGGTATGTTTTAAGGCTTTGCTGCTGAATTCTTTGCGAAGCATTGAGTGATCATTATTGAGTGTAGCCTGCTCTCTTCTTTAACTCTTTTTTTCAAGGATGGGCTAAGTGGGCCTTTAGAACTGCATTATGTTTGCAGCAAACAAACATATCCATGTGCCATTCTTCCAAGCAAGCATGTTGTATTTATCTACCTACCAACGAATTACATAATTTGTTAGAATTGTTGATGTCAAATTTCCTGCTTAAAGGAAACTCAGAGACTCCTTGGGTCATCTTTTCAGAGATATTTCCTGACGTAGAGAAATAGAATGACCAAGAACAGGCAAAAATGCAGTGGGATTGTCAATAGCTTCCAACTTCTTACCAACTGGACTGCAGCTGACTACTTTTGGCAGCTGATGGTGGAACCAATCTACATGATCTCCAGCAATCAAATGAGGGGCCACTCTACCAAGCCAATGGAGGGCTAGTGTCCTAGAGAACTGATGAAGAAGGCACTAACAATCTTTATTATTAGTGATTAAGACGCCGGGCTTGTTGACTGTAAGGTTGGCAGTTCAAGACCATGATGGAGTGAACTCCTGTTCTTCCCTTAGCTCCTGCTAATCTAGCAGTTCAAAAGCATGCAAATGTGAGTAGATAAATAGGTACCACTTCAGCCTGAAGGTAGCAGTGTTCCATGCATCTGGGCCACATGCTGGCCAAATGACCATGAAAGCATCTTTGGACAATGTTGGCTCCCTTGACTAGGAAATAGAGATGACCAGCATTCCCAGAGTTGGATACAACTGGACAGGGGAAGCCTTTACCTTATTAAGTACAAGTACTCCTCAAACTATGACCACAACTGACCCCCAAATTTCTACTGCTAAGTGGTGTCTTCTTGAATTGGTTTATCTCCAAGCCTAATATTATTTAAAGGCGCTTTCTATCTCCCTTCTGTTTTTCTGTCTCTCTTCTGCTTTTCTCTTCAAAATTTAGCTTAGAATTTGGCAAGAGAGAGAGAGGGAGGGAGGGAGGGAGGGAGGGAGAGAAAGAGACTGTTGTTAGGGTAGCACAGGTAGTCCTCAAGTTAATGACACAGTTGTTAAATGAATTTGGTTTCCCCATTGACTTTGCTTGCCAGGAAGTCACAAAATATGATCCCATGAACCTGGGACACTGCCACCAGTTACCAAGGATCTGAATGTTGATTCTATGACCATGGGGATGCTACAATGGTTGTAAGTGTAAAAAACGATTGTGAGTCGCTTTTTTCAGTGCCATTTTGAATGGTCACTAAATGAACTGTTGTAAGTTGAGGACTACCTGTATTCCTCACAGCCTATTCATACTAATATTCCAAGTTATTTTCCTTTATTCTCCCAAATATACCCATTTACCCCAAGAATGCCAATTACTTTCCAATAATTAGAGACACCAAAGGGCATCATCCCCACAGGACTTCAGGCTGGGAATTTTCCCATTCTTTCCTGGAAATGCTATGGATTGAAGGAAGACCTTCTACATTCAGAATGTATCACTGAACTATTTAATTCCCATTAAACAGCATTTATGCCAGCAGAGGATGTTAAGGATTGGAGCTGTTAATAAGAGGCTCTTTAATCTTCCAAAATATATTTCCTTCTTTCTTAAACCATGGGAATTTGTCTTTTTGCACTTGCCAAAACCACAGAAGGGAACAAGCATCAGTAAGTGATTAACACTGTCTGTCTTTTCTGATTATTTTCAACAACTGTAAGGTAGACGTCTACCGCAGGATCTGAACTTACTAAGTGAACCTTCTCAACAACCGTCCTGTTTATAACTTCCAACACAAGAAGGGTCTATTTTTTTCCCCCCACTGAAATTTAAGGAAATGTTTTCTAGCTTACAGATGGCTAGGAAGCGAATCCAGTGGTTCTCTATGAGCATCTGTACTACCACATGCTGTATCACAAAGCAAAAAAGAAGAAGAAGAAGAATGGGTCTGAAGAAGCCAAGACAATACACTTAAAAGAGGTTTGGAACAGATGATCATCATCCTGACAGCAGGAAGAAATAGTAACATGGGAAAACTAAAACTGATGGGACCCCTATAAAGGCATTTAAAGCATATGCAGAACAACTATTGCCTTTATCTAGGGAAAAGAGACCTGCCAGGATTAAAAGCAGATGCTCAAATATCAATTTTCAGCCTAAAGTCTCAGGTCACCCTCTTGATCCAATGGCTGCCTGCACTGTATTATATACTAAGTGAGCATTTCAAGTGTTGTGGTTCGCCGGCAGCCTGTGCAGACGGCAGCGGAATTGGACAGTGGGGAAGAATGGGGACCAGTCCGGGAGTCTGGAGAGGACTCAGATGAGGGTCCTGCATCCAATGCAGAGATGGAGCTAGGACCCTCTGGGAGTGGGGTGCTGCCTCTGGAGCCTTTGGAGTCTGGCAGCAGTGAGGTAGAGGACCCAGGGGAGCCTATTCCCAGTGCGCGTGTGCAGAGCTGCTAGAAGGCGAAAGCAGCTGAAACAACAGCGGCAACTCGGGAGTAAGGCTTGGAGGTGATCGCCCCTCCCATAAGGTATAAAGAAGAAGCAAAGATGACAAATCCTTTGCAGGAAGCAAAGTTGTTTGCTTGGTTCAGATTGATTCTTGAAGCTCTTTGTACTTCGGTTGGTTTTTGTTCTAGTTAATTTGACACTTCTGTTATTGGAAAGAAAGGTGGGTGTTTATCTTGAGGGACGGTTTGAGATTCATTACCGGCTGGGAATGAAAATAATTCCCAGCGTTGCAATAAACCAAGACTTGTTTTTAAAATAAGCGTTCGCATAATTACAGTCTCAGAAGCCTTGGTCAGAACATCAAGCTAAGTAAGTGACCATATCAAGGAAGCAATTTTTTTTAAAAAAATGGGTGGAACTTACAAATGAAATATTGAAACAATACAGTCAAAAGATGAACAGAGGTATGGTAGATGCAAGCCATTTCATATTGATCCATCAGTTCCAACATTACAATAACACGGTTAAAATCAGCCTCAAATATAAGATCTATATACCTATATATCTAAAGGAGCACGGTCTCATTCGATATTCTAGCCAGCAGCTGATGTCCCTTTCTAAAACGTGCCATTCCATTCTCCCAATTTTTTATACTGCAGCTCCTATTCATCCTCCCAAAAAAGTAAGTCAACAATTAATGGCTGGTGACTTTATTCTTGTTGATCCATGTTGATCCAGTTTGATATCTAAGCTTGGCATTTTAAGACCTGGAGATTGAAATGTGTTTTATGATGATGAAGTTTGGCCGATGTTTGGTGGAAAGTTTTGGAGTGCAGGATAGGTGGACATAGCCTGTGGGTTGCCTCTCCTGACCTAGCAGATACATTCACACATATACTAAGTTTGGAGCAATTCAACATGTTTCAATGTGTAAGGCTGGTTTATGACTGTAATAACACACTCATCTCTCTCTCTGTCCCTCTCCCTCTCCCTGTCCATCTGTCTGTCTGTCTCTATCTGTATCTCTATGTTTCTCTTCCCCTCTCTCCCTCCCTCTCTCTCCCTCTCTCTGTGTTATTCAAAATCATAACACAGTTAATTCACTAACCAAGTTAAGCATTTTCTGAGAGTGCAGCCACAGCTATTGAATCTTCAGTGTGTGGCTAAGATACCCAAAGGCAAATAGAATAACCAATGGCTGAAAGCAACATTTTTCATTAGCTTATACCCTAAGCTTTCAGACTTATGCTGCAGGAAGCTTCTCTCTATTGGAATACATGTTTTTTTTTTTGGCTAGTCTGTAAATCATGTTCAGTGGTGCCTTCCTATTGGATGATTGGTGTTGATGGCTGGCAATTGGCTGTCATTTCTTTCTGCTGTCAAGCCCTCAGCTCCTAAGTATTTGATAAGCTGGTGGTAATTCAGCACTCCTGTTAACTGGGACCCCATTTCCCAGACTTCAATAATTTCCCTGGCTATCTTTGTATCTGCACGGCCAATGATCTTAATGCCTAAATCATCTTCTAAAATGTCTACAATAGAAGGACTTTGTGTGAATATATTTAGAAGGCCTAGGAACCAGACGGACTGAAGATAGTGAGAAGTTTGAAAATTGAAGCCTATGAATAATAGAGATGTTTAGCTTAAAGAAAAGAAAACGTAGGGGAGACTCAATAGCGTCCTTCAAATATATTGCAAAAGCAATTAGCAAAAGCAGTTAGACTTATATACTGCTTCACAGTGCTTTACGGGCCTCTCTAAGTGGTTTACAGAGTCAGCCTATTGCCCTCAACATCGTGGGTCTTCATTTTACTGATCTCAGAAGGATGGAAGGCTGAGTCAATCTTGAGCTGGTAAGAATTGAACTGCCAAACTGTAGTCAGCTGGCAGTCAGCAGAAGTAGCCTGCAGTACTGCATTCTAACCACCGTGCCACCACGGTTCATGAAGTTCTTTCAAAGGGAAGTCAGTATGAATGTATTCTCCATAACTTTTGAAGGTAGGATAAAAAGAGAGATCCAAAGTTGAAATAAGAAGGAATTTGCTGACTATGTGAGCTACTAAACAGTGAAACAATTGCCCTCTGAAGTTGTCTTGAGTTGGTATGATTCAACCTTGGCAGAATGTTGGAGTAAAGCTGGGCCGACCAAAATTTACACAAACAAACAAACAGAAAACAGTAAAACAGAAACTTCTGTAAAGTGATGTTGGAGGTTGCTAAGCTCTTGTATGGCAGAAGCAATATCTCCAAAAATGCAAAGATGTGGCCCTGAGAAGGTAGCCAATGCGATGGGGAAAAAAAAAGTTTTGTGACTGATCTTGTAACAGGCCAGACAAGTCTGAATCACTTCTATGTTTTCTGGTTAATCAACAGGCATATCAGTGCTGCCCCAAACCTTGTCTAAATGTCAGTCACTGATATTATCTTTGAAAATAATGTGCTTGAGCAGTCAGCAAATGTTTCTCCATTCCACTTAAACAATTAAACAGACTTTCCATTGCAGTCTGACTGGGAAACAAGAATGTAATCGCCTCCACCAAAACGATTTATACCATTTGAAGGAAGGTGTCACTGGAACATATGGTAAAGTATTAGCAAGGTATAAGTGTTCTGGGTAATTTATTGTCACATTTCCAGCATGATTTAGGATTTCAGAATAAACACCACCTCAGAGAATGTGCTACAATCACAAACGAAACCAGAATGCTCATTTCCAACCCCTTGTCTTATGATAAAAACCTTTATTACTTACCAGACATTTCTCCTGCTTTTTTTAAAAAATTCCATCATTCTCATTACTTTTGATGAAAGAATTAGTCATGAACGAAAGCAAATATACATGTTGCTGGTGGTATTTGATGGTTCTCCAAACTACTCAAAATTTCCACTACCAGTTCTCCAGAACTGGTCAGAACCTGCTGAATGCCACCTCTGGTGTTCCGGGATAATGTTGTAAGATTCAATCTGGGTCAGTTATCGGGACCAGAAGTTTAGGCTTCTGAGTGTTTGGACTCGTGCTGGAGCCCATCCTAAAGGAATTCTCTCTCACCAAAATGCCATCACCAAAACTCACATTCTGGTGAGAGAAAACTTCCCTGAGAATGGGGTCCGGCACGAATCCAAAAGTTTAAACTTCTGGTCCTGGTGACCGACCCAGATTGGATCCTAAAAGAATTTGTCTTCCAAGAAAAAGATGAGCTTCAGTGAAAGTCTCCATGACAGTGAAGTGGTACTAGTCTTTCTTCTTTCTTTCTTTCTTTCTTTCTTTCTTTCTTTCTTTCTTTCTTTCTTTCTTTCTTTCTTTCTTTCTTTCTTTCTTTCTTTCTTTCTTTCTTTCTTTCTTTCTTTCTTTCTTTCTTTCTCTCTCTCTCTCTCTCTCTCTTTTCTTTCTTTCTCTTTTCTTCCCTCCCTCCCTCCCTCTCTCTCTTTTGTATCAAGGGGATTGAATCATCAAGGGAATATAATCATTTCAAGTGATCTTCAATGTCCCTGATTTGTTATGCTTCCATTATATCTGATGGGTAGGCATTTTCCTTTACTTATAGCTTATAAATATTTATGCCACCCATTTCAGTAGCTTTAGGTGGCTTGCAAAACATAAAAATGACATATAAAATCCTAAAACCAGCTGAAGAACATGTAAACTGAATACCAAAACCTTTTAAATGCTAAAATTACTCCCAAGGTAACTTTTCTCCTGGGTTTTCAAAGACAGCAACCAGGGGGCTTGAGACTGATGGAAAGAAGTCTAAGAGGGCAAAAATAAATAAAATAAAATAAATGCTAGCAGGACACGTTTTTGCCGACAGCTCAAAAGTATTACAGAGGATCACAAAAGAAATTTTTAGAAAAATGTCACTCCCAATGGGGAGAAAATCCATTTGGAATTGTAAGCACAGAAATTTCAACAGTGGTTTTATTTTGTATATGCATTGCTTTAGTGTTAGTTGATGGTGGGTCTATTCAGGATTTCCAAATATAGGTATAGTCTGGAGAGGAAGATGAGGAGGAGTACACCTAGAGTATTTCATCCAGTTTTGGTCACTACACTATAAAGAAGATATTAAGGCTAAAACATATGTAGAACGGTTGCAGGAACTGGGCATGGCTAGTCTAGTGAAGAGAAAGACAGGGGGACATAATAGAAGTCTTCCAATATTTGAAGGGCTGCCACAGATAGGAGGGAGTCAAGCTGTTTTCCAAAGCACCTGGAGGCCAGACAAGGAATAATGGATGGAAACTGAACAAGGAGAGATTCAACCTAGAAATAAAGAGAAATTTTCTGACAGGGAGAGCAGTCAACCCATGGAACAGAAGTTGCCTTCAGAAGTTGTGGGGCTTCATCACTGGAGGCTTTCAAGAAGAGACTGGACTCCCATCTGTCAGAAGTGGTGTAGGGCAGGGGTCCCCAACCACCGGTCCGTGGACCGGTATCGGTCCGTGGAACAAGTCCTACTGGGCGCTGGTTTGCTGGCGCCGCCATCTTTTGATGAAAAAGTGCTTCCGTGAGCTTTTCTGGGTAGAAAGCTCACCGGAAGCACTTTTTCATCAAAAAGATGGCGGCGCCCAGCTAATGCCGGCGGTGGGATACCGGGCCGCGCCATAAAAAGGTTGGGGATCACTGGTGTAGGGTCTGCTTGGGTGGGGGTGGGGGTTGGACTAGATGACCTACAAGGTCCCTTCTAACTCTGTTAGCCTGTAAGATCTGTAAGGAGGAGATGGGGAGTGGAGGGGGCGGACTCAGAGGAACATTTCATTTTATTTTTACCACCATCCAGTTATGGAACACAACTCTCAATGCTCTACTGGATAAGAATATGTCTGTACAATGCTATATTTTAAAATTTCCATATAAGAACAGTTTCCATCCTCAGACCTCTTTTCTTAAGGTAGCATGGGAAGAAATGTGTGTACTTTGCATTTCACTACAAATATACTTAACTCATATTTTAAAGACTGCATATACTTAACTTTACTTCATATACAAGGTTTTTTAAATTTATTTATTTTATTTGCCAATCGCTTACAAGATAATAGGTATCAGTATAAACATAGTTATGAATACATGAAATGGATACATATAAGAAAAACATAAAAGAACCAATAGGATAGGGATGGTAGGCATTTTGGTGCGCTTATGCACGCCCCCTACAGACTTCTTAGGAAGGGGGTGAGGTCAATAGTAGACAGTCTAAGGTTAAATTTTTTGGAGTTTGGGGAAGAAACCACAGAGTCAGGTAAAGTATTCCAGACATTGACCACTCTGTTGCTGAAGTCGTATTTCTTGCAATCAAGTTTGGTGCGGTTAACCTTGAGTTTCTATCTATTGTGTGCTCTTGTATCATGTTTATCATGTTATTGAAATTTGCAATGTAATGTATTTATAAAAGCACACGTACATGAATATTCAGACAAGTTTATACCTGTATTCTTGAAAATGAAAAAAAAATTAATGTATTTTACAGAAAAGATTTTGTACAGCCCTATGCAGCCCTTCAAAATCAGGATTCCCATGTCATTTTACAACAGACAGATGATTATACAATACGATAAACAATTAAGATAAACCATATAGTGCATTAATTAAGATACATGATGTTTTAATAATTACTTGTAAGCAAAGCCCTGTGTATGTTAGACAAAATTTTAAAGTACAGATTTTAGGGAAGCATCTGCCAAAACTCAAACAAACTTGAGTATGCGCTATTTAAAAAAGAAACCTCAATTTTGCTGAATCAGATTTGATAGATTTGGAAAACTGAGGAACCGAGCAAAATTAAAACTGGACAGGTTTACGAAGTTTAAATGAAAAATGAAGAATTGGAGCATTCCAAGTGGAATGGTGATCTGTAATACTTTGGAAGGGATATGCATTATTTGTGCATTGTTAATAGTGTAAATACATTGTGCATGTTTTAGCTATATCACACTAAGAAATTCACAATTCTCTGCCAACAAAAAATCTAGGCTTGAAGGATGACTGTTCTAAAATATATTCTGATTCTAAGCTGTATTTCCAAAGAAAGACACCACTTTTTAGTACTGATTCCTAGCCATGTGTGTATACATCTTGTATATCCCATTGGGGTATTTATTATTCTTTGTGTTTCAGTATCTGAGAACAGAGTATCTGTTTACCATCATTCCTGAATGGAGTCAGACTATTTCTTCATGTGCTAAATATACATGCAGTCTTGTCCTCTTTTGCCTCTGGTAACCACCCTGAAGTTTAGGCTATCAAAGATAAGTTTAGACCATTTCTTCTTTCTTCTTCCTTTCTTTGAGAAATGTGTCTTTGGGGTGTGTAAGCAAAAGATTTCCATTATCTGCCCCTTGGTGAGGCATGAAATATAATCTGACTCTTTTCATTCAATTAACGGGGTTTTTCTTTGGAACAATAAAGCCTCTTGTCTCGAGAGGTCTCACTGGGTGTATTTCTGCATTAAGGGTAATATTTTCCCTTAAACTCACTAAAAGCCTATCAACGAATATGAGCAGGAGAAAAAAAAAAAGTAGGTATATAGGCTTTGGACAAGGATATAATCCCACCCTCCTGCGTATTATTTTTAGGTAAAGCTGCAATAACATCTTTAAAAGAGCAGGAAATGTAGTTTCTGTAGATTACAAGTTAGTAAGTGAAGAGTTGAAATGAGTATACGATATAGCTCAGAATGAGGTGAGCCTCTAAGTGCTTTGGACTGCCATATAATCCTCAGAAACATTCTGCCTGAATGTTTATATTTTTCTGTTGGATCCAGAAGAATTATTTTGTTGTAGGTGTAAATATGATCGTCACAGGGGCAGACGAAGAATGAGATATGCCTGTGTATCAGTTACAAAAATGCTCTGATGTACTATTGGTGTTCGAGTTAAACAGTGAGATACATTGAGGTTTGCTGCAGCAACAGCTGCTGGGCAAAGCTATGCATAATTTAAGAATAGAAGTTAATAATTTCCCTCTGTCTATTATTTTAGGTAAAGCTACAGTAATGCCTAACAACAATTCTGATAGCTACTCTTTAATATTAAAACCCTTTAATGAAATAATGAAAAGGTTGTTGGTCTTGAAATTGTTTTGAAAGGTTAACCTTTTTCTTCCTTCCTCTGATTTATGGGGTGTTATGAAAAATAAATTGATAGGGAATCTTTTGAGTTTTCTGGAAGGAAGGAACACAAGAAACAATAAATAAATTAATCTTGTCTCCTCCAGCTAATGAAAGTACCACCTTGTTTTGTATACTGAGTTATGGGTGGTCTAAAGCAGTGATCCCCAACCTTTTTTATGCCGCAGCCGGTATCCCCAACTTTTTTATGACGTGGCCGGTACCGACATCAGCTGGGTGCCGCCATCTTTTCATCAAAACAAGGTGGCGGCGCCCAGCGCTTCCGGTGAGCTTTTCTGGGTAGAAATGGCTTTCTACCGGAAAAGTTCACGAGCGCTGGCGCCACCATCTTGTTTGATGAAAAATGCTCCGTGAGCTTTCTACCCGGAAAAGCTCACCGGAAGCACTTTTCATCAAAACAAGATGGCGGCACCCAGCAAGCCAGCGGCCGGTAGGACTTGTTCCACGGACCGGTACCGGTTGGGGACCCTGGTCTAAAGAATAAACCTAAATATGCTCTGTAATATTATCTATCTATCTATCTATCTATCTATCTATCTATCTATCTATCTATCTATCTATCTATCATCTATCTATCTATCCATCTATCATAATCCACCCATCCACCCTCCATTATCTATCTATCTATCTGTCTATCTATCTATCTATCTATCTATCTATCTATCTATCTATCTATCTATCTATCATCTACTTATCCAGTTTTAAAACAGAATTGTTTGGAAGCTATCTATAAATTAGCAAGCTTTTCTTTCTGTGCGTCATAGCATATAGTCATGCTGGCCACATGACTACCGAAGTATCTTCACAGGATACTAGCTCCCTTGGCTAAGAAACAGAGATGAGATTGCACCACAGAGTCAGACATGACTGGACAGGGGGAATCGTTACCTTTACCTTTTTTCTTCCAATTCTTGGAGCCTATTCCAACCACAATCACTGAAAAGCTGTGGCATGGTTTCTTGTATTTGAGGTGGAAACTTTGCCAATATTATAATGGAAGCCTCCAGGTAATTTAGCATTGAAAAAGAATAACCCCCAAACATCTCTAAAAGAAACAAAATTCTGATCTTGTTACTTTGCCATCTTATTCTGCAATTGAATAAATGAAGACTTAAATAAAGACTGCATTACATGGAAACTCCACTAAATTTGCATCATTATCTGATTGCATTAAACATTTAAGAATCTCCCTGATGCCAGTTTGGTACAGAAATATGGTGGAATCCAAAGAGATTGAAACTTCGAGTATAATAATTGAACATTCAAAGTCATCCATCTCAATGAATGAAATTATCAATTTTACCTCCTTGTGCATTTGAATTTTGTAAATTTCATACTTTTTCAGCCCACTCATGAATAAAAATGTGAATATTGGTAGAATATGATCTGTCATGTTTATTTTAAAAACTGATTCTCATACATTACTTCAAGGATGAGTCTTAAGATTTTTTTGGGGGGGATGGAAGATGAAGTGAACTTATACCACAGATAAAACCTCCAAAGAAATGGAAGGAATCTCATAATAAATAATATATCCCACACAACTCCAAATAAATACAACATGCCTCTTGGATAATGGCTTATTTGGACAAGTGTACATAAATTCTGTAGGCAAAGCTAAACCAAATGCTGGGGTTTTGTGAAAAACACACCTGTCTTTTTATATTTTAAGCAATTTTATTTGTGATATTATTTCAGCCTGACTATTCTTTTCATTTTTTCAAATGGATGATTCACTTACAGTGACACCACATCCTAGAGCTCTCTCTCTTTTTGGTCTCTTGTCATGTTGGGGCTCCATAAATATTTATACTATGATTACAATTGTAGGAGGAATATAAATTATTTGATATAACAAGATTGAAATGTGGTAAGAATTTGCTGTGCCCACTCGTATAAAAGTACAAATTTATCAAAAGTACAGTGGACTTTGGAACAGCTCCCAGAAAAAGGAGAACTCAGATATGGAACTGAGAGAATAGCAATATTTTAACCCAAATTCTTGAAGGGCTATGGGTGCTGTATTTTGCTAAATTTCAAAAGTTGTTGACACAGAAGTTACAAGGCATTTTTTACACAGTCCTACTCCAAAATAAATCACACGGAGTAAAATGTAGCTTTTTTTTCAAGGATGTTCTTACAAAAGCTGACATGACTAACCAAGAAACCTAATATTCTAGGTGGTATCTCTCCTTAAATAAGGTAAATAAGAATGCCTGCCTAGTAAGAGATTTGAAACGCATGCTTACATTTTAAGCTGGAAGATACGGCAATTAAGACTCCTGTTGAAGAGAAATAATTTCAGCTGGTTCGATGACTTGTTTAGTAATTGACCATGGAATTTGAAGACTTTGTGGTCTCAGAGCTGCAGATTTTCCATGTGGCTGGTCCCATTGCCTTGATTCGGCATTAAGCTGGGATCAGAGGGAGGAAAATATGTAGTCATCTATAAGAACTAATTGCAGCTTTAGTGGATAAGCCAACTTTCAAAGATGCAGAAGAACCAGCCTGTACTGAATAATGCATGTGGCAGGGATGTTTGACTTTTAAGAAGAAGGGAGGGCTGGGTTTCTTGGCAGTGGGAAAGTATGGTAGACATTTCAGGAATGATAACCTGGTAAGTGGCAGAAAAGATGCGATTTTCATATTGATGGGAACTGTGATTTGAGAGGTTTCATGGGGATTGTCTTGATGGACCAGCCAATATGCAATGGGTTGATGCGTTTGGGCAGCATTTTGAAATTTTCATTTTCAGCATGTTTCATATGAAAAGAAATGGGGGCGGGGGGATGAGAGATCAGAGACATATCACAGAAAAAAATAATCATTAGTTACACATGACTAAACAACCTAGAAATTAAATTTTATGTGTGGAGGATAAATCTAAATCAACATTCACAGCGACAAATAAAAATTGCCTTCCAGTTGTAAAGAAGTTCTAGCAACCTTATGAAAAAAAATGTCTTCCACTTTCAGGTAAATGTTGAGCCAGACTACTACAAAGTAATCAGATATCTTTGGTAGTTATTGCTGTGGGTAGTTATTGCTGTGATCAGTTCATGTGCAGGATCTCTGATTTTGCTGGGATTACGCTTGAATGATTAATAGTGGAAGAAGAAAGAAATAGCAATTTAGGGATAACATGCAGCTGAACGGAATATTTACATAGTTAAGTGTTTAAAGGGGGAAGAAATCTGTTGTGCAGACTTTTAACAGTTCTAAGTACTACACAAATCTTGAGATTAGATATACAGACTTTAGACCATAATACTTTATATGAAATAAAATATGATAATATAATCCTCAGAGTACTTTTCACCCATATCAGAATAGCTATGTCAGTTGGATGCCATTGTTACCATTATGCAACTTAAGACAGAGTCATTATACTATAGCATTTGGGTGTTTTGTGTTTATTATATCTTTACTTGTATTTGACATATAGCCTATGCTTATTTATTAGTATAGGTGAAATAAATCCTGCATACCCATTCAGACAGCTTCACAAGTCTATGGAACAAAATGCCCTTTCAAGGTAGAATTAAAAGTGGCGGTTGAATCTGGAAATAACCAGAATATTATTGTCTTCTGCACAGTCACAAAGTTTCAGGGGGATTTCAAGGAAGAATCACAAAGACCATAAATGAAAGGCATCCATATCAGAGAAAAATGAAATTGTAACACTTCAGACAGGGGAATTCAAGGATATCTACAGGTTTTACCATTCTGTTCTTTTTCTCTTTTAGTCAAAACAAAGGGGCACTTAAAAAAAATAAAAATAAAATTAAGGAGGGGTTTTCAAAATGTCAGGGAGCCAGAGTATTTTTATTCTCTTAATTTGAGCACCAACGTGTGTGTGTGTGTGTGTGTGTGTGTGTGTGTGTGTGTGTGTGTGTGTTATTCAGAAAGTCCGCTACATATACAGTGTGGTTTTCGGCAGGCACATGTTGTGCAGTAAACACTTACCATACATTTCAAGTCCTTGTTAGAACAAGTTCAACAGTCTGAAGAGAAGAATGCTTTTAACATTGCAACACCCAAAGTTACTTTATAGTCCTTGTGGGAGCAAAGCTTCTTTCTTGATGGGGTTGTGCTTTTTATTTCTTTCGCGGGAGTGTTTACAACTTTGTGGTGTCAGCAATGCAGACTCCGTTTAAAATAACCACATGGGGTGGGAGAGACGGGGGGTGGGGAGAAGTAACATTAAGCTTTTGAAATATGTCCTTGGCATGTGGGGAACAATGATGGTGGTGGTGGTGGAATTAAATACAAACCAGTAAATTTTGTGTTGAAACTCATGAGCTAAATTTTATCAGGGAAATGTTTATATTGGGGTGGTTAAAGCTAAGGAAAGACTGAGTGATGTTGTTCTTTGTTGTTCACCTGTTCTCTCCAAGAAAACAAAGAGCAAGATGAAGTCACCTGTAACAAAAGCAAAGAAACCAGAGGCTGGGAGGGGGAGGCTATCTTTGTGGAAGAGCCCTACCATCAACAATTCAAAACTTAGAAGTTAGAATAATAGGGTTGGAAGGGACCTTGGAGGTCTTGTAGTCCAACCCTTGCTCAAGAAGGAGATCTTATACCATTCCAGATAAGTGGCTGTCCAGTCTTTTCTTGAATACCTTTGGTGATGGAACATCTAGAACTTCTGGAGGCAACTCGTTCCATTGATTAATTGTTCTCACAATCAGGAAATTTCTCCTTAGTTCTAGGTTGGATCTCTCTGTAATGATCATCCATCCATTACTTATTGTCCTGTCCTTAGGTGCTTTGGAGAATAGATTGACACTGTCTTCTCTGGGACAGCCCCTCAAATATTGGAAGATTGCTATCATGTCACCACCTAATCCTTGTCTTCGATAGGCTAGAGACATACCTAGTTCCCACTACTGTTCACCGCACCGTTTAACCTGCAGACTCTTTTTCACATTTGTTGCTCTTCTCTGAACTTTTTTCTAGGGTCTCAACATCTTTTTTACATCATGAAGACCAGAAAGCAGTCCCCTTCCAAGGAACTGGTTCTGCTTCTTGAGTTTAAATTAATGAATTTAAATATTTTGTCCATTTAACAGGAAGCAACTGTCAAAGGAATTCCAAGTACAGTGGAAAAAAAATGGGACTGGGATTATATATAAAAAAGACCAAAATCACGAGAAGAAGTAGGCAAGCAGTATTTGTATTGATAAGGAGGGAACTAAAGAGAAGAAGGATAGTTTCTGCCTTTCAGGGTCAGCCATCAAAGTAAAGGAACAACAGTCAAGAAATACAATGCAGGTGAACAATGGGTAGAACAGCCATGATGGTCTTGGAGCAGATATTCAGATGCCAAAATGTCTACAAAAAAGAAAAGAAAAAAAGAACAAGAACCATGAAGAAATGGTATTCCTTCAGACACTCTATGAATGTGAATGTTGGTGTTTGAAAGAGCAGGTTAGGAAGAATATTGATGTTTTAGAACATTGATGTTGGAGAAGACGTCTGAACATTCCAGGGATAGCCACGAAAACAAACACGTGGATCAGTTTTCAACCCAGACTTGATGCACAAACAACCAGGCTGAAGAGCGTATAATAATTGCCCTGTAGAATTTCACATCCCTGATATTGCTATTGCAAAGATTCGGCTATGAAGTGATATGAAAGATATTTGCCTTTAATTCTGGGAACTGTAGCTATTAAGAACAGAAAATACTGGATGGAATAACTACTTAGCCTCATCTGTAACTTCCTGTCTTCCTAACCTTAATCCTGAATGTGCCTTATAGTTATGCATATTCAGTGCTGTTTGACATATGTGTTCTCACAGCTTCGGTTCTCACCATTTTTCCTAACTCTTTGTTGGCTTGTGGTTTTGTGTGTGTGTGTGTGTGTGTGTGTGTGTGTGTGCCTGTGCGCGCATGCAATACTGCTTAAAAGGGAAATGAAAGCAATTCATTATGGGTTCCATTAGGAAGGTTTTGGATGCTTCATCCTACCAAATTTCCCAGCGGCACGAATTCTAGCATCCAACGCTCATTATTCCCAGATCAAGAGGCTCTCCCTCCCCCAAAAAAATCTGAAAAGAAGCTATGCTATTGATATAAACAATTGTACAATTGTTCTTTAAAATTTATATTTATGAATGTTGAATATGGGAAATGTCAAAATATAAAAGCAAGAAGATTTCCAGAAAAAATAGTAGACCAAAGTATTGCATATTAATACTTACAATAGTTAGTTAATTAGTATCTATGGGAATCAAGCTGACTCATGTTGACTTTATAGACAATTTCCTCTTTCTTGACCCATCCTAGTCCTCAGAATGGCTATTCAACTGATCGTCATCCTCCCATCTACTCATTTTATCTATTGTCTTCCACTCCTTCAACTTCCTCAACCTTGCCAAGCATAGTCTATCTTTTCTAGTCTATCTCCATGCAGAGCATGTCCAAAACATATGATTGGATGCTTGCTAATCATCTCCTTAAGGAGCCTGGTTCTTCCAGAAGTGATTGGTTGTTTCTTCCCCCACTTGAGTTCCATTAGTTACTGTTTTGAAAACTATAATTCAAAAGCATCCATCTTCCTACTTCCACTTTTTCTAAATACCCAGGTGACACACCATACATTAAACCTGGAAAGGCCATTGCTTGCACTGCTCTGACTTTGCCTACCACAAACTGACAGGAAGAGTCAAAACAGACTTCTATGTACATGTAGCACATAGTCACAAGCCTCTTTTAATTACTATGAAAAATTCATCTTTCTTCTTGATTTCATAGATCCAAACCAGTGTTTTCCTTAAGCCTTGAGATCTTTACATTGAGATAGAACAAGGCAGTTTTGGAGGCTTTGCTCCAGGATCAAATGATATAGGAAAAAATAATAAAAGTTCATTTTGTGTTTTTCCCTCAGCAATGCTTTTATAAAATTCTATGTGGTATTTTTTCTTTCAAGTAAGAAGAGGATGAGTTTCAGCACATTCTCATGGGGTTCTTGAACTTTAGTCCTCAGGTGGTCAAGGCACTGAAGGCACAGTTTTTGAGGAACATGATGGTTTGGAGCAGGAACACAGAGAAGAATCCTAGGGCAACCCTATGTATGCACTGAGTACCAATAAAGGGAGGGAGGAGGAGGAGGAGGGGAGGAGGAGGTGGGGAGGAAGAGAAGAAAAAGGAGGAGGAGGAGGAGGAGGAGGAGGAGCGGAAGGAAGGAAGAAGAAGAGAGGAGGAGGAGGAGGAGGAGGAGGAGGGAGGAGGAGGAGGAAAGTTGTTTCATAGCTGAAAAAGATGCAAAGATACTACTTTATTTGCCTTCATATGTGACCTGTCCTCAGTACTGGAAGGTTTCAAAAAATGACTAAGGTTTTATGTGTGTGTGTGGGGTGGGGGGGTTGGTTTAGTTGGTAGAAACAAGAGGGTCTTTTGTACTAAAATGTATTCTTGTATTTTCAACCTATTTTTCTTCAGCTGGATGGAAATGAAATTCCTTCTGAACATTTTGATGAAATTCTCCTGGATGGCTTGCCTGCCTCGTGTTTACTTTTGTTACAAGATGGCTGAGAAATGTTTCTGGGTACTTACCTCCCCAGGGGTGGGCAGTCTCATTGGCTTCCCACACTTCAATAAAATCACAAGAGGAGACATTCCAAAACGATTTCTTTTCCACCGGAAGCTGAAAGCATTTTTTGATCCATCAAACTGAACGACAATAATGTACATAAAACAAACATTTCTTTTTAGAGCTGACACACATTATGTATTACTTCTAAGGCATGTTCAAAACCAGCAAGGACAGAATCTTCTCAGGCTAGTGGCTGAGTGTCATAGCCTGTCGTGACCCCTTCCAAAATGGCTCCCTCACTATCTCTGTTCTCAGAATAAGAAAGGGCATTATGCTCACACCAACGAATGATCAAATTATGGCCACTCTTAAGGTCACTGAAAACACAGCCAGTGAGTGTAACATATATCAACAGCATGGGTGGTCTTTTCAGTATGCAACTGTGTAATCCTCTCATACATTCTGTGTGTGTGTGTGTGTGTGTGTGTGTGTGTGTGTGTGTGTTGGGGGTAGCTGAGTGAATCTCCTTTCAGAGAAGTAGAGATTTAAAGAAGGATTGTTGCTAGGGTTAATGCTTTCCCCCCCTTAACCTTCCAACGATATTCCCTTTGAAAGTTTCCACTTGCTTTTTTCTGGCATTTGTCCGTTGACTTTCAGATGCACTTAAAATTTTCCCATTATTATTATTTTTTAGCCTCTAAGGGGGAACTACTAGTGGCAATGTGCCAGACAAAAATCTTTCTTAACATGACAATCATGTCAGCTTTCTTTGATAACATCTTTCCTTGGATGATACCCCAGATGCTTTGGTGCTCACCTCTTCTTCATAGGCTGTGAAAATTGAAGTATCTGGATTATTTTCTTTCTAGAGTCTATTGTTATTGGACTCCACAGTTGTGAAGGAAGAGAAACCTTCACACAAAGACACATGCCAACATATACCACATACTTACCTTTGTGAATGGTCCAGAAATAACATGAACATCACCCAATCTTGTGATGGAACTTTCTGAAAAAGAAAAAAAGTAATTCATAGAAGGAAGGATAGAGCCATCATACAATGAACTCTTGTTAGGATACCTATTTCTTCACATCCATTTCCTCAAATATAATTAATGAGGGTGATCAACAAATGTAACATTTTTGGATCCCTACTTACCCACCATGCAAAGGAGATCGGACTGGGAGATCAACTTTTGCCAACCATGAGTTTCGAAGTGAAAAAAGAGTGTTACGAGTTCATCCTTTTAGGTATGAGCATTAGGAGATCCATCTGGGAGGTCCATCTGGGAGATCCATCTGGGAGATCAGCTATTGCCAACCATGAGTTTCCAAGTGAAAAAGAACGTTAAAAGTTCCTTTTAGGTATGAACATTAGGAGATCAGGCTGGGAGTTCAGGCTGGGAGATCAGCTATTGCCAACCTTGAGATTCCAAGTGAAAAAGAGTATTAAGAAGTTCCTATTACGTGTGAACATTAGAAATGAAGATCTTTTGTGAGTTATCTGGAATTCTTTGGTTTCAGTGGCTGTGATCAATAGTGGGAGTGATGCTATTTGGGGTGAATCTCAGCTATTGCTAATCATAAGGGGAAGGCATTCTGAGCTGTAATATGGTCTGCTTGATTTTTGCCTGCATGTGTTAACTAAGCATAGCCAATTATGACTTATTTAATAAACAATGCTTTAAAAAAATGTGACTTACCATATTGGGTGAATCCTGCTTATATCTTTAAAAATACTAAAGTCATAAATAAAAGCCAGAGTAATTTAAAAATAGCATTTCTATGTTGATGGACAACATGCTGTAGTTACAAGAACCAGACTTCAGAGGCAAGCAACTCGTAAGCTTTTCCTGATATCTTCTGTTCCGGGCCAAAAATTCAGCTGCATTGAATCTAATCTGAAAGAAGAGTAAAATAAAATAAAATTATACAGCAAGATTTGGATTTATTGAATAAGGAATATTATTCTTTCTGTCTGAGCTGTAAAGATGTACCTTTTGACAGCAGGTTTAACTGTTGTGTAATGCTTTATATATTACATCCAAACATATTTCTGCCACCCAAACTATCAATTACTGATAAAGAATTTGCTTCTGCCTGAAAGGGATAACATTTCAATTCTTTCAAATAATCCTTTACAAAAGTGCCTTTTGGAAAACATGGAATGGATAATGTAGGTTGCAATGAGGAAAATGCACAGAGACACAAACAGACCATTACTTTAGTTAATTAAAAGCAGTTGTTCAAGCAAAGATGAGCCCGTGATAAAAATGTGATGTTCTGATGAACTAGAATAAATGTATTCTGCAGTAGAATCACCTTCTTAAAGGGGGAATGTAATGTTTCTAACATATTCCTATCATTTCTTGCTTTTTAGAATGTAGAAGCATATGTTTCAATGCAGCGCATATGACATTTTCCTGACTCAATCCTTATATCAAATGGACGTCAAATGTGGAGATTGGGCATCGGAGCTGTCCCATCCCATCCCATCCCATTCTATCCCACCTAGTTCCATTCCATTCCATTGTTAGGTGTCTAAAAACTATTGTTTCTTTTATCAAGAATGTGATGAGTAATTCAGTGCATGGATTGGGAAGTCAGAAATAATAACAATGGTCTCCAAATAGATGTTCAACTCCCAAAGATAGATCTGAATTTTGATGAAGATTGTAAAGCATGGTCGTGAAAAGGAGCTACAAGTCAACTGATTCTATCAATCACATTCATATAACCTCCCCTCTCACAGTAAACTGACTTGTTTATCTATGTGGCTTTACTCAATGTAGGTTTGAAACTCCACAATGTAAAGCAAGGGAAATATGATATATTTTCAAGCTGAAAGTGAAAAAGGTGTGTGCCAGGGACCACATAATAGATAAAAACAGGACCAATAAGTGAGTAAATTAAGACTTGATTTGATTTCAGGATAATCTAGATTAGGTACAGTTCAGATTAACTGTACCTAATATAGATTATCCTGAAGTCAAACTGGAAATCAAGGTTCCATTTATTGTTTTAAAAAAGTAGAATTGGCTGACCAGTTTTGAGAGGGCTTTGGAATTCCTGCAGCCTTAGATGATGCGTTCCTGACAAAGGTTAGCCAGCCAGGTTGGTGCAGAGGGCTGAATCTGGACTTGAGCTGTAGGTCAATCCTGGGCCTAAAACCAACTGGGTGACCTTGGGCTAGTTATCCTTTCTCAGCCCTAGGAAAAAGCAGTGGCAAACAATTTCTGAAATTATTCCTAAGAAATTGTACGGACTTGTCCATGCAGATACTTAAAAGCAAGCTTATATATACTGTATGACATGTGAATTGATTAATTATTTTCTATGTGTACTTGTTTGTATCAGGCTGGGAGACTTCCTAAAAATATTGTACCTCATTAATTATGTAGCTAAATGCATTGCATATAGAAGTTCAAAACTTAGATGACTACCTTTATCCAGTGTAGCTAGTCTAATTCTTTCATAGCCCAAACCTCTTTTTTTCCCACCTTTATATATTTGTATTTTGAAGACTTTCTCCTTATCTGACGCCTATATATTTCAATTTCTTTAGTTCAATTGATTGTGTAGTTTGGTCATGTCCAATAGCCACAGATCGACTGGTTATTATATTTGATTTATATGATATTGTTATAGGCTGATGACCAACATTGTTGAGTTGCTTTCTTTCGAGCACTCATACATGATATGTTTTCATTCAGCTAAGAAATGTACTGTGAGATAACATGTCACATAACACTCAGGCCTCAACCACTGTCCTGGTTTTCTTATGGAGACAATGTTTATGTGTGCGTAAGTCATTTCAATACTAGGCTGTAGTTTACATCCATTAGCTGATAAAGTATAGTGCTGAACTTTGCAGATAAGCTTTATGTCCAGAACTTTAAAAAAAAAGAATAAGCAAACAGCTCCCAAAAGCTGTTTTATAACATAAGGAATAAGCGGGAGGGGAAAAACGGGAACGTTTGACAAGATGCAAATCATTATATAATACCATTTTCTTTTTTTTTTAACACATGAATTGATGGCTTCCCCTTGTTAAAACTCCAAATTAACAACCACAAGGCAAGTAAAGTAATTGCTTAGGTTTCAGTCAGACTTGTTAGTTATCTTTTCATATCGGTGTCCAGAGGTAAATATTTGATTAGCAATGTCTGAATGAAGAAACTTGTACATTCACACCAGCTCTTGTTCAGCAAGGAGAAGAATGCCTGTTCCATGATTATGGCTACCTTTGTTTCCAGACATAAATCCTCTAGGATCAATGCTATAAATTATCCTTTTGTTGTCTCAGAAGCATAATAGTTGAGATGAGGGACTATCAAAAGCTGATGGATCATGCTTGCAAGCTTTCACCATGATGGTGCTGATGTTGATTGTCCTCATGATCAAGAAACATACACAGCAATTCACAAATGTGTTCAGGGTGAGTGAGATGGAAACACTTCAGAGAAATACTTTGGGAACCTTGATAAGGAATATATTCACACTATAGGTAGTCCTCAATGTATTGATTGTTTGAAGTTAAAACCAAAAAATGTACCTTATGACCCAGATTTGAGGTTCCAATGGCCAGCCCTCCATCCTACATGGTCACATGATGCCATTTTGGGAGTTAGGCAACTAGCCCACATTTATACCATCCTGTGGTCACATGACAATGATTTATTCATGGAATTGCCATTGCTTCCTTTCTGGAGAGAGGGAGGGTGACTGGAATAAGGCCATACAGCTGGTTTTGTGGCCAGGGTGAAACGAGGTCTCCTGGACTCTATATTTCCAGCCCAGTGCCTTTAACCACTGCACCAAAGTGGCTCATATAAAAATGATGCAAAAAAATTGCTGTACCCTTTGTCCCATCTGATGACAAATGTTATAGATGCAAGAACGCCGATAGGCCCTAAGTGAAGTTCCATAGCACATGACTACTATAGATGCCATATTGCTTTGCCAAACATTTTGGGAAGGATGCCTCTACTCCCTATTTAGATTTTATTGCATTAATTGTCAGCAGATTCCTTCCATCATAAACATAATTACTTGATTGATATTAGAAGATCATGTTTTCTCACCACCCAAAATAAGCAAGACTGGAACAAGAGAATGGGCAACAGCAGAAAGCAAGCAAGGAATGTGATGAGCTTTCTATGGTCAAAGCTCTGACTCAGAACACTACAAGTTAAATAGATTCCACTGTCCATTGATGTTGCAGGACAAGACCCCTTGGGCTTCTACTCCTCTATTTTCTTTAATAAAAATCTTTATTTGCATCATGTTACAAAAACAAATGGTCTCCTGCAGCAGCTAACAGGCTACTCGAGGGTGTCCACAACAGGAGGCCTTTGAGAAGAGCCACCCCAAAATTCAGGAGACCTGAGACCTGCCCAGCTTTGAAACCAAAGATTCTTGAGAACACTATACATTTCCCCTCTGGAACTCTGTCCTGCTTCTCCTAAATGAACCAAAACAACACCATGTGGATCTGTGCGAGTCAAAAAATGGTCGGAAAACCTGGTCTACGTTAAGAAGCAAATTCCAGGCTTGCATGTGTCAGGGAGATCCCCAGGGCTATTGTGAATGTAGAATAGCCATACCACAAGGCAACCCACCTTTATTTTTGAAAGGACATGTAAACAATGAGGCAGAGCTTCAGAGAATGTCCTCGGTTCCTTCTCTGGGGCTCTCATTTCAGTAAGACCACATACATGAAACAATGGGAATTCTTTCTTGCTCTTTAGATCTCCCTCTTTCTTTTTCTACGTCCCCCTCCCCCTCCTCTTTTCCTTTCCACTATCTCCTGTCTTCTCCATTTTTCTTTCCTCTTTCCCATTCTTTCTTTGGCTTTCTCTGCTTTCTCCTCCTTTCCTTCCTTTCCTTTCCCTCCCTCCCTCCCTTCCTTCCTTCCCTCCCTCCTCCTCCTCTTCCTTCCTTCCTTCCTTCCTTCCTTCCTTCCTTCCTTCCTTCCTTCCTTCCTTCCTTCCTTCCTTCCTTCCTTCCTTCCCTCCCTCCTTCCCTCCCTTTGTTTTCTTCTCTTCTTTGTTGGTTACTCTTTTTTTGATGATAGATTTGATGAGAACCTTAATACTCTAGAGGTGGGAGTTGAAGAAAAGAAGGAAACTGCAGGTTGATCATAAACTCTGCATATGTGCTAGTCGTTTCTGGCTCTAGGGGGCAGTGCTCATCTCTGTTACAAAGCCGAAGAGCCTGCACTGTCCGAAGACGTCTCTGTGGTCATGTGGCCAGCAGGACTAAACAGCGAAGGTGCATGGAACACTGTTACCTTCCCATCAAAGGTGGTCCCTATTTGTCTACTTGCATTTTTACGTGCCTTGGAACTGCTAGGTTGGCGGAAGCTGGAACAAGTAATGGGAGCTCATTCCATTATGTGGTGCTAGGGATTTGAACCACTGACCTGCCTGGTGTCTTAGCCACTAAGCCACTGCATCCCTTTAATATATATATAGATAAAAATAAATACTTAATGGACCAGTCTGGTCTTTGTCTCTTTGAATCAGACTTTATGTGATCAAGTCCTCATACTTATTTTGGTTTGTATTGGAGAAAGCACTTTCATTCTTCCATGGGCTACTCCACTTCATCAGGGACTTGCCTAAAAACAAGGAAACTTGTCTGTCATAAAACTATTACTCCACCAAGAATCCTTGCAAATAGTTTTCAAGGCAACAGGTCTAGTGAGGTATTACCCAACCTAAAATCTTTCTCAAGGAGTGGAAGTAGGAGTAAGATGGCCAACAGATGCTTTATAAGGGACGTTTTTTTTAATTCATCATCTTCTCCAATGACATTAGTCAGAACTATTTTGTAATTTTGAGTTGGCCAGAAAGGATGCAGATTTAAATTGGAATTTGGAGTTCGTTTTTTTAAAGAGTGAAGCATCTTTGCTTTTGTTTCTCCTTAAAACAAACTTCTGGACTCTATTTATAATGGAGACTGGGAACTCGGTGAACTCGGACCTTGAAAGCACCATTTAAGAGCCGTGGTGGTGCAGTGGTTAGAATGCAGTATTGCAGGCTGACTCTGCTCATTGCCAGCAATTGAATCCTGACTGACTCAAGGTTGATTCAGCCAGCCATCCTTCTGAGGCTGGTAAAATGAGTATCCAGATTGTTGGGGGCAAAATGCTGACATTTATCAACCATTCAGAGAGTGCTGTAAAGCACGGTGGAACAGTATATAAGTCTAAATGCTATTGCTAAGTGCTATTGCTATGTTGTTTTCTGTTCACAACTGCAATACAAATAAGCTAGATCTTTATTCAGATCATGGTTAGTTCTTGTTCCAAGCTATTTGGGGCTTGATAGGTTAATGTCAGAATTTTTACACAGGGCTAAAAGGTACAACTTTTTGTTTTATGGAAATAAAATAGGTGCTTTTTCAGTATAATTGGAATGTCATTCTCATGCAAATATCAAGCTCTAGTTTGACTAAACAAGGAGCAAAATGACTTGTATAAATAGCACTGTCCTTTTCTTTTACGTGTAAACTAATGTACAAACAAACAAGTTCCCTCTTCCCCAGGGGATGGATCAGAGTTGATAGATTCTGTTATCCCTATCAGAAATAAAGCACCATCAATAGTATTTGTTTTAAAAAATGCAATATGATCCCAATAAATAATCTGATGATTCTAATGTTGTTAACGAAGATGGATATTTAATGCCAACAGTGTGAGAATAAACCTTCTGAACTGAATTAGGATTGTCAGTGTTCATCAAAGAGTGATCAGACATTTCCAAAACGGATTGAGGATTGCTGTAATTTCTGGGTGAATATAGATGTCTCTCTATATGTGTGCACCCATTGAAACCAATGGGACTGAAATACAATTAGTAACTCAAAATGGAACAAAAACTGTTGTCCAAAGCATCTCACCAGCCTCTTCTATTGAAGTGCTAATGATGAAGTACTTGATACATTTATATTTAGTCTCTGTAAGAAAATGATGGGTGGGAAAAAAATATTGCAAAAAAGCTCTGAATCAGCAAAAGCTCCCCCCCCCCTTCTCAAACAAACTTTGCCCTAAATGCATTGTTTATTTAAATGTCAACAGTAGACGTCTCTTTTATGTATTTGGCAAAAGGTTACTGTTTTCTAAAATTCATTTTGACTTGATTAATTAGACCGCAATGAAGACATTGGAAGGAGTAGAGCTGCACCGGTGGCTTGTCTCTCTTTTGTTTGAAAAATAAACATGCTCTTTGAGACCGCCACATTCTTCTATGTGAGCACAAAAGATTACATTTTCATGGGCTTTGATTTTTTTTTAAAAAAATAAATGCTAAAGGGAGGTAAAATTCAATATGGTTCTGATTAACTTTCTTGGTTTGGATTTTCTTTTCATTAACCTATATTTTTAAATCATCACTTCTTTTCAAAGGGATCCAAGATACAAGGGATGGTGCAGAGGTGAAAGGAGAAGGAGGTGCTTCTCCTCCTTCTCTGTATGTATAGGTGCCAATTGAATTTGACTTCAGCCATCTCCTCCACCAGGCCAGAGGGGGAAACCAGTGATTCACAATCTTTTGGGATTAAAGGCTGGATTTGAACTTTGACTAATGGACCAGGGGACACACTCCCCCAAGTGGGCAAAGCTAAGTGAAAGAAAGGGAGAGAAAAGATCAAAACTGCATTTCATTGAAGATAAATACATTAAATCCAGTTGCAATAATAATATGGGCTGACAGATGCTAGGCAAGCACCCTTATAATGTCTAAAACTCTTTTTCCCATTCAAAACTTAAGCCCATATTTTTTATTTTCCATATATTTCATTGTTTTATTTCTGATATGAAACTATTTTTAATAGCAAGTTTTAGAGGGTCCCTAAGGTTTACATTCCTGACTTTAGTGGGCTACATGAGACCCTAGTCTTCATTTTATTTAGAGGGAGGACAAAGTTAAGTTATTATCTACCTCACCATTGTTTTTCACCTCTGTGATCTTCTTCACTTTTCTCACTGGCTGACCTTCTCTGAGCTCAGAAGTTAAGGAGGATCTGACTTAGTATAGGTATAGAAGGGCTTCAAAATTGTGAGAAATAGCCTGGAAACCATGAAGAACTGGAACAGAAAAGCCTGGGATTGCCATGAAGCTATGAAGAACTGGGATTTGCTTGTAGGACGGTCTTCAGAAAATAGTATGGGTGTTGGCTAGATTAGAAAATCAAAAAATGTCTTCTATAATATGCTTCTTGTGATGAAATCACAGACATAGTTTTAGACCCAACCTCACATCTGTCAAAATCATTTTTGCAATCTACATTAGCCTTAGCTTTATTGTACCAAAGATCACCACGCCACCTAAACCTCAAATTGTGTTCTTCTAACCACAATAATCTTCTATTTCTCTGCATCACTCTCTCTTTCATCCAAACTGAATAGCAAGCTGCAAAATATAACTTCAAATCAAGTAAATCCAAACCTCTTCTTTCTTTGGCGTCTTGTGACACCTTGTACATGTGACAAATTTGACTTATGATTTCCACCACCACCACATTCATTTAGATACGTCTTTCTCCTGTTGTTTAATTGGTACATCAGATATAAAAACTGATATTCTCAGAAGCAAAATTAACATTCCAGGCAAAATATTTGTCTAATTCACAGAATGATCTCCCCAACAATGACTTCAGACAATCTCTGAAAAAGATGTTACTTGCTGCGAAAAGCATATACAGAAGGAGTCAACATTGTCAAAATGGTGAATCCAAGGAGTGAAATTATTCCCCACCCATTTCATTTGCATGCATATGGTGGATGTTATAAAGTGATGGAGTGCTTCCATCACTCATTTGCACCTGCCATTTTGAAACTGTTGAGGATATCCCCCTTTCCCTTACCTAGTTCTAAAGACTCACTGTTGGGATTTTTCCCCTCAAATTTTACCTTGGAACATAAGATTAAAAAAAGTTTTTGTGTCCAAAGGAAAAAGCAAAGAGAATTCAGACAATTATTTCTCAATACTCTAAAATAAATCCAAGTTAGTTGATTTTGAAAAAGATCAGCAGGATTTGAATCTGATTAGTATCTGAAAGAAGGGATAACTGGTAAAACCTTAAAAGAAAGAAAGAAGGAAGGAAAGGAAGGCAGGAAGAAAGGAAGGAAGGAAGGAAGGAAGGAAGGAGTAACAAATCATTCCATGAATTACACTAGCAGTCAAGCTCAGTTTGAGAATGTAGTTACCATTTTAAGTTTTAAATCTATTAGTCCAATATTTTAAAAACAAATAATTAAAAGCTCTTAAAGCATCTTTTTAAAGACAAAAACTTATTAAGGTCTCTGATAGTCCAGTAGTTAATTATATCAATTGTATCTTTGGGAAAATAAACCTAAGCAGGAAGTTTCATGAAGAAGTGCTAAACTGTCTTTCTTCTTGTTGTTTTTCTTTCTTAATTCTTAATTTGTCATGCGGACAAAGTTCCTTCATTATTCTGGCAACAAACGATACTAACAGTCTTTCTTTGTCTTGGAGATTTGCCAGATTCATAAAGTACATCTCTCATTTGTCCAGACAGTTTGAGACTCTCTTAATCTTAAAATGCAAGCTTAGTATTCCAAACTGTAGCAACCTATTGCAAATCACTATAGCATAAGGGCAAAAATTAAATAAATAAAAATAACAAGAGGGTTTCTGAAATTTATGATAGATTGCTGAACAAATCTGATGTGAAAAGATGTCACTGAGAATTATTTTTTAGACTGAAGACCTTTGCCAATTATTGATAGTCCTGGCTTGGAAAATTGCAGATTTTCCCTTCCATTCACCTAGTTGTTACTCTTTCTTATTTTATTTTCATCTTTTCCATAATTTTTTTGGTTCATTCAGTTGTTCTGACTGAAATTAAGAAAGTGGAATATTGTTTGTTTTTCCAGCAGGCTTCTCTTTTAATGTGTAGAGTTAAACATGCATTCGTTGCTAGATATCCTACATTACTGATTATGGTCAGACCCGAGGGTCCACATAACTACAAATATTGTCAATAGATTATATTATGGCAAACTTGCAGACTTCCTAAACTCTCTAGAAAATAGACTTCCAAATTATATTCATTGTAATATCTCCTTAAAGTTGAACTTCTTCTATAAAACTTTACTGTACAGTTTAATAAGACCTTGTGGAACTTTCATATTGTATCAACCATCTGAAATTAGCTTTAATATTATAATGGTTTAGGTTTTGTAGACAAGTATACAATTAAGTTGAAGATACTTATGTGAGTACAACACAACTTTTGCTATAGCGCTGACATCTCTTTTAACTTAAACTCAATTTCTTTGCAAAGAAATTAAATCAATTGTAACAGATGCTTCTATTTTATTAGGGAGGATAAGTATGCTTATCTAGTTCTTATGATGTCATGTATGCTGCATGTTATTTCATTCATTGTGTAATAGTTTAATTATGCAATTCTTTAATTTTACTATGCTGCAGTCAAGCTGATTTACTTTCATTCAGTCTTCCACTTTTTAAGAAGGAAAGGACATCCATAAGAATAAAAACAGCTTTCAGTTTCATCTACTTCATGTTTAACTTTTAATAATGAAAAACAGTTTTTCTAGAATAGCAAAACAGTATTTTTCTTAACAAAATTGATTGTCATTGGGAATCGTTTTTCTCTTTTTGTCTGAAGAGAAAATATAGAAAAGATCAGCCTTCCTTCCTGATTTGGGGACCATTGCTTAAATGATTCCACTGGAGGAAAATGAATCTAGCCATAAATATGGGGACCATTGCTTAAATGATTCCATTCTGGAGGAAAAATGAATCTAGCCATAAACAACAATAGTAATAGCACTTAGACTTATATACCACTTTATAGTGCTTTATTGCCCTCTCTAAGCAGTGTACAGAGTCAGCTTATTGCCCCCAACAATCTGGGTCCTCATTTTACCTACCTCAGAAGGATGGAAGGCTGAGTCAACTTTGAGCCTGGTGAGATTTGAACTGCCAAATTGCAGGCAGCCAGCAGGCAGCAGAAGTAGCCTGCAGTACTGCACTCTAACCTCTGTGCCACCATGGCTCATCTAATCGATATAGTTTTAGCCTGGTCCTCCTTTATAGTCCAACTACCCAATCAGGTACTTGAAGTGATTGCGTTCCTGAACCAAATTGAAATTCTATTTCCCCAGTATTTTGTCAATTCACACCAGCAGAGGACATAGACTTCATTGCTCCAGGCAAAAAAGGCTGAGAGAAATCTAAGCTCGAGATGCCTTTGTAACACAATATCTAGGGCTGCTACACATATCTTATCTGAAAAGTGATGAAACTGTCTTAAAAATATGTTACGGATGTGTGTCTCTGTATGAGTTTTTCCCCCCATGGAATCTTCATTCCTCAAATTATTTTGTAGTTCTCAGCATATTAAAACTGGGTGGTGGCAAAGTTTATGAGCAAAAAAAAGACTATTATTTATTTATGTGACTTACAAAAATAAATAAATAACTAAAACCTGTGCTAGATGCCACCTTCTTAAATGTTAGGGTATTTAGACCCTTATTGTCCTGAAGGAATCAGGTCTTCACACCAAAGTCTGTCCTGTACTATTGAGTGAAGTTCAGGATTTCATGGCCATCATAGCAGTAACAATAATTTTACAGGGGTTATAAAATAAAACGGAAATGCTGTAACCTGTCAATACCTATATCCTTAGATGTTATCATTAGCTATCTGATCCATGGGGATACAGAAGTAGAGAAGTTTTTTTATTGCAAGACAGTGAAAAAAATTATACCTAAGCTATTCTCTAATTCTTGTCAGAAAGTAAATGATAAATGCAAAATGTACCTGTGGGAGCTAAACATCATTTTATAAATGCTGAATTTGCCTTAGTTGTCCTCATGGCAATCTCAGACATACATTTGATCTGGTGCTATATTCTGAAAAAAAAGGAATCTGGGAATAACTTCCATGAGAGTTATACCTGTATCAATAGATTTTTGTGGAAGGATTAGCAAGAAGTTAATTTTTAAGTTGTATTTATTTACTCGTTTATCTTTCAAGCCCATGTTGTGAAATCTTCAGATAAATTATTTCTTGTGGCAATGTCCAAGCAATGAATGTGGCAGGAATTTGGATCGAGTGGACGGAATCGGGTGGGTAGACAAGCCTTCAGGTTTCAAACTTCTTTCAGTGCAGCTTGAGAAAGATGTACAACAATAAGGCATGATGGAGGTCTCCAGACTCCATAACTCAAGTAATAGAATCTGATATAAAACTGGCAGGCATCCAAAGTTAAGGCAGGTGTTTCATTTGGCAACAGTTCAAGTGGCCTCCAGCCACCAACAAAGCTTTCAGGTAAAACCAGGAAGCTACTCACCTCACTATGCCCTCCTCTGGTTCTATTTCAGGTACGTGCAAAGGGTTCCCAGATGGCTGGCTCCTATCCAGGCTCAGATGCTTTCACATCGTATCATCTTCATGCAAGGAAAAAAAAATGTATCTAGGAAAAAGAAATACTTTTCATACCACTCGATTACCTTTTCTGAGTCTATAGAATGGTAGAATTCACATGATCAGTAATATTGATGTCTCTCCTAGTGTTGGATGCTGAGATCTGTGGGTAAGAAAGGAAAATAAAGAATTATTGTGGGTTATAGATGGCTCATAACAGGAAGAGATAGGTGGGCGAGTGGAAGTAGATTTTGGTCTTTGATTTTGCTTCACATAATTCAATCACATTTTCAAGCCAGGCAGGGGGTCTAAAGTAAATGTAACATGGATTATTTTTGCAAATACTTCCTTTGATACAATTCATTTTTATGTGTATTTTTTCATATTGAAAAGACTGTAGTTCGTAGTATAAGAATTTGGATGCAGGTAACTAATTGTCAAATTTCCATCTTGCTCATTTCTCTGCATTATTTCTAATTTTTCATATTAGAACTATTTGTTTATTTATTAAATATGTTTGTCGCTCATCTCGCTGCTATGTCACTGCTTTGAATTTAGCCCTACCCACACTACATTGGCAGTGGCATCGTGTTTTTATTGTTTTAAATCAGATGTTTAAAGGAAGTGAAGGAGCAGTTAAGTACTATAACTTGCATAATACAGCTAGCTGCGCCTTCAGTAGTGCTATCCTTTAGTTATCCAAACTAAACTGCAGTGAAAAAAACAATTTTACCTTGTAATGCATAGTGTCTGTTTCTAATTTTCAATTCTTGATTTCTCAATTAACCACATTGTTTTCCCTGTTTGGAAATAAAATTCTTGGTATGCCACAAAACTGACAATTGAGTCTACTGTAAACAATTCCAGGGTAAAACATTTTGCCATGCTGAAGATGTTCTAGTTATTTTATAAACCATTGTTTTTAGAGGCTGCTGCAACAGCACTTATTTAATTTCTTATTGTGTCTGCATTCGGTGGAATGTGTTTGGGTTTGCATACCTCAACAACTGGGAGATTTGAAGTTTCACAAGAGCCAAAATTCAATCAGGAAATGAAATTATGTTCCTGTTCTGAAAATGGCTGATTCTTCCAATGCAGGGATCAACATCAGTTTTCCAGCTGCATTCAATAGTATTACAACCAAGATTTGCAAATAGGATTTAAAATGCATTTGTAAATAGTTATGTTATCCTCTATGGAATAATATATATATATTATTGTAAAACAGAGGAAGGTTGCATATGGTTCCTCCTCTCCCTCAACTGTCATTTACTGTCAACTTTTCCATCTTGTTGTAATCATGGGAGAAATGACTAGCAGAGTTTATTTTCTAATAGAGGAGAACATCTGTAGTTCAGGGTTGAATGGTGGAGTCCTTGATGTTCTCCAAGCTTGGTTGTTTGCTTGCAGAAGTAACATCATCAGTACATTGTGGGTATTCTACTCAAAAAATACTGTATAGTAAGGAAAATGCATACTTAGTTATTCATATATTAACTGCCACTAGAATTGTATTTGCACAAAGCTGGAAGAGTGAAGAGATACCCACAGATTAGAATGTGATTAGGAAAATATTAGAATGTGCAGAAATGAATAGACTAACACTTGCAATTGAAGAGAAAGAGCAAACTGAATATTATATGACATGGGATTTATTTTATCAATGGTTAAACAACCAAAATGAAAGTTAGAAATAGGGAAACAAAATAAAGAAGATATGTTAAAAGAGATAAGCAAATATTATGATTAGTATGTTGAATATTATTACTTTAATATTGTAGAATTAATACCAATGTAATGAATGATGTTGCAAATTTTGATTATTGTTTAACAAAGATATTTGTACCCAGACAACACACTGTTCAACTGAAGATGGAATTATTATATTAAAAATAAAAAAGATTATACTCCCATGATTATCATCAATGAAAAAAGTCCCTACAGTGGTGGGATTCAAATTTTTTTACTACTGGTTCTATGGCATGGCTTGGTGGGCATCGCGTGGCTTGGTGGGTGTGGCTTGGTGGGCGTGGCAGGGGAAGGATACTGTAAAATCTCCATTCCTTCCCCACTCTAGGGGGAAGGTCACTGCAAAATCCCCATTTCCTCCTCACCCCACTAACCTGCTTTCCAGCTCTGTTCTCCTGTGCAGGGCAACAAAAGAAGACCCAGCCGATCAGCTGGGACTCAATGGGAGGCAGAGAATAGATAGGGGCAGGGGCAGTTAGAGCTGGTATTTGCTGGTTCTCCGAAGTACTCAAAATTTCCGCTACCGTTTCTCCAGTAGAACTGGTCGGACCCTGCTGAATACCACTTCTACTATAGTAATCATTTTGTGTGGAATGAGGGAGGCTAAGGGGAGACACCATCAAGCTATTACATCATACATCGGTAGCAGAAAGGTGTTCTCCCTGGTCTCCAAATTGAAAGTCAGTCATTGAATCTCAACACAGAAAGATTCAGCAGCAGCTGAAGAAAGGAAATTACTTTTTCCATGTAGGAAATGCACAATTTGATCCCAAGAGCTGTAATGATGAAAGTCAGCTAGAATGGTTTTTAAATGTTTTAAATTTACGTGGGTTTAAATGGTTTTTAAAGCCCTGTCTGGTTGTCATAGATGGGAGTTATATTTGAAATCATCCTGAACAGAGGTTGCCAACCAGTGGGTCGGGGTCCACTGGTGGTTTGTGAGGAAATTTTGGTGGTCCGCAGAGAAATGTCACCCCCAAAGCACCCCCCAAAGCAATTAATCCAGGCTGCGTGGGAACAGAAGGTTGTGCTGCCCACATGGCCCGTGGGAACACAAGGCTTGTGTCGAGATAGTGAGGGGAGGGGGGGGAAGTGCAGGGTGGACTTGCCCCACCTCACCTGGCTGCTTCTTTTCGCTTCTTTCTTATGCTTTTGGGTGCACACAAGGAAAGCAGCAAAAATCTTTCTTTCTCTCCCCCCAACTCCACCAGAAATGAGTTTTTGGGACCCTGCAAAGCATCCTGCTCCAAGAGGCTGCACTGGCAAAGACTCACAAAGACTCATTTCTGGCAGAGTTTGAGGGAGAGAAAGAAAGACTTCTGCTGTTTCTGCTACTTTCCTTGCACGAAGCCAAAAGTCTCTCCCCGCCCCCCCCACCCCCGCCCAAGAACGGAGCTGGAGGCACTATCCTGCGATCCCAAATAAAGAACGATGGATCGGTAGGAAAACAGGGTGGGGAATTTTCCTGCAAACTTTTGGGGGGATTTTCCCAGGGTCTGAGGGATTTAAAATTATGAGTTTGGTGGTCCCTGAGGTCCAAAAGGTTGGCAACATCTGATCCAGAAGATATCAAGAGATTATAAACATCAAATATCACCATACAGGTGTGCTGTTCAGTCCCATCAGAAAAAAAACAAAACCCTTTTGCATGTCAGAAATGGCTGCCCCACAATATATCTTAGCTACTCTAAATACTTTTTCAGCTTAAAAAGAGGATTTAAAAATAAAAAAGGTCCAACAATAACACCTTGTATTTATTCGTTTGTTGATTCCAGAAGTCTTAATTGGAAAACCACGGACATTTCTGTACAGAAGTCAAGTTCTCATCTCTGATCACAATTTGAGGTGTGCGAATCTTTTTTATTTTTTTAAAGAGAGAGTGAAATAGAGGTGGTTTTTTACAAATTCAGAGTTATCTTTAAAAAAAAATCCTGGGCAAGCTTCCAAAAACACTTATAAAATATAAACCTTTAAAAATATAAATTTGACCACCCACTGTCAAAATCCCTTCCCCACATTTATCTGCTAAATAATGGGAATTTTATCATGATACTCATCATCATTATTATTTTTTTGTTGTGGACAAAAGGCAGAGGTCTGTCACAGCCCTTTTCTTGCTCGTTTTTCTGGTGCATGATAACAGAAGATCATGGTGTTTGGAAGCAGTCCAGAAAAAAAAAGTATGTTATTTGTGCATTTTAAAGGTATTCTGTTTTGGTTTCCGTACTTGGAATTCCCCTTTCTAGTCGTTTTCTTTTTCAATGTCTTTAATGCCTTATTGACGATGCTAGGGGAAAAAAAAGCTCTGTTAATCTTTTTTGTTTTTTTCAAATCCAAGCATTAGTTTTTAGCAAAGACAGATTGAAAATGTTTTCAAGACACAGAATTACGGGTTCTAAAGCACTCAGCATGAAAATGCAGCATTTGTTTCTGTCTTGAAAACTAGATTAGCCAAGTACAATGCAATACAATGCCGTCCAGTAGAACACTATACAATAAAAATATTGTGATGTGATGGAATCTCCAGTTAGATTGAAGGAAAGCGTTAAGAACAGTTCGAGCTTGTAGTCCTTGCACTGCAAAAAGCAGGAACCGCTTGTCCACTCCCAGAATCTCTGAATCCTTATATGACCATACTCAAAGGGAATGCAGTCAATCTGGTGAGATTCTTGTAACATAACAGATAACAGATAATCAGAGTTGGAAGGAACCTTATAGGTCATCTAGTCCAACTTCCTGCCCAAGCGGGAGATCCTACACCATTTCTGACAAATGGCAGTCCAGTCTCTTCTTGAAAGTCTCAAGTGATGACGCTTCCACACTTCTAAGGGCAACTTCTGTTCCATTGATTGATTGTTCTCACTGTCAGAAAGTTTCTCCTTATTTACAGGTTAAATATCTCCTTGAACAGTTTCCATTCATTATTCCTTGTCTGGCCTACAGGCGCTTTAGAAAATAGCTTGACCCCATCCTCCTCTCTGTGGCAGCCCCTCAAATATTGGAAGACTGCTATCATGTCTCCCCTGGTCCTTCTCTTCACAAGACTAACCATGCCCAGTTCCTGTAACCGTTCTTCATATGTTTTAGCCTCCAGTCCCCTAATCATCCTAGTTGCTCTTCTCTGTACTTTTTCTAGAGTCTCAACATCTTTTTTATAGTGTGGTGACCAAAACTGGATGCATAAGTGTCTAGCAATAAAGCTTCTGCTTGAGACTACTCCCAAGAATAATGGATGGAAACTGAACAGGGGGAGATTTAACCTGGAAATAAGAAGAAACTTTCTGACAGTGAGAACAATCAACCAATGGAACAGAAGTTGCCCTCGGAAATTGTGGGAGCGCCATCACTTGAGACTTTCAAGAAGAGATTGGACTGCCATTTGTAATGGTGTAGGGCCTCCCGCTTGGGCAGGGGGTTGGACTAGATGACCTACAAGGTCCCTTCCAACTCTGATTATCTGTTATCTGTTAAGTGATTCTGGCTGCTTGTGGCCGACAGGAATGTCAGCAGGAACTTCATTTGTGGAACTCCAGAGAGAGGATATTCAACAATAACCAGAGAGTAAATCTAATCAAATTAGAATGGCTTTGTAAAATCATGTAAGCATAAAATTGTTATTTAAATATCAGTAATCAAAAGCATCTCTTGGATCAGTTAGAAATGAGAGGTCTGGTGCCCTCTGATTTTGCTGGAGGTTTTTTTTTTTTTTTTGGTGGGAAACAGATTTTCAGTTTGGGAGCCTTTTGTTCCATCGTGATTAAAAAGGTTTGCAAAAATGAATGAAACGACATTTTTTTCATTAATATCTACTGTCATAATACTATGGCAAATAGGTTGGGAAAAAACAGTTCTACTGAGATCCTCCTTAATTGCTTGGCACTTGCCAGCAATTTACGGGTTTTGGTAATGTGTAAATATTAATAGTTTTTGGAGAAAACATCTCCATTCCCACTACAAATATTTTGATGCTTCTCAGAATGTAGATTTTAATCCTGAGACTGGGGAGAAGTTTTATGTTAGCAGTTTTCCTGACTTAGAAAAAGCAAAAATAAACATTCAGGGCTTTAATCTGTCTTTCCTATGGAATAGGAATATTTCTATCAGTGGTGGCCCAGTGGTTGGAATGCAGTATTGCAGGCTATTTCTGCTGACTGCCAGGGGTTTGATCCACACTGGCTCAAGATTGACTCAGCCTTCCCTCCTTCTGAGGTTGGTAAATTTCAGTGAGGACCCAGATTGTTGAAGGCAATATGCTGACTCTGTAAACTGCTTAGAGGGAACTGTAAAGCTCGGTGAAGCGGTATATAAGTCTAAATACTATTGCTATTCACCTTCCTAATTCTCTGCACTAATTTATCATTTAGATGTCCCATGATTAGGAAGAATCACCTCGTATCTTATGATTATTACTCTGTTGTTTTCCATGTACATTGAGAATTTTGGTACCGGAGACAAATTCCTTGTGTGTTTAATCACACGTGATCAAATAAAATATTCTTCTATATAGGTCTGAAGGCATGAATCCAGCATTTGCAAACTCTTGTTCTAAGTTCCAGTCCATTTCTTTCAAAGAACAGAATAGTGAAATTCTCACAAGTAGATCATGGTCCTCTTATATTTCTGTAGTTCTTAAGTGGTCCAAGGAATATTTTTAAAGAATGACCTTATCTTTTAAAACACAATATTCTTTCTGTAACACATTTCCATTCTACCCCGAAGTAAGATATGAAGAGGAAACTCCTCCCAGGGGCTCTTTTTTTCAATACAAGCAACCTGGGAGGCTTCAGAATTATTGGAAAATATATAAAGGGAGGAATAAAAATAACCTGGATTGGGCAGCCGTCTGGATTCAAGGGGGAAAAAACTGATTTGGAACATGCGTGGGTGTGTAGATTTTACCTGTCAGCAGCTCCTTAAATCAAAGTTGTATTTTCCTGGGATTGTGCTGGTGTTGCTGTGCTTTGCATCACATTTCCCTTTCTAATGTAGCCCTAGAAATAGACCAGGAAGTGCCACCTCCAGCACCTCCAATAAGGAAGTAAGCCAAAAAGAGATCCATGAGTGATTTCTAATTTTAATGAGCACCATCTCTTCTAAGCAAAAGTTTCTACTCAGGCCACTAAAACCCAGTGGTAAAATGGGAATATTTTGATGATCATCTTTTAACATCCTTTCTTCCTTTCCTTTCCTTTCCTTTCCTTTCCTTTCCTTTCCTTTCCTTTCCTTTCCTTTCCTTTCCTTTCCTTTCTTGTCCTCTTCTCATCTCTCCCATCCTCTTCCTCCCTCCCATCTCCTCATCTCTCCCATCCCCTTCCCTTCCCCCTCCCTTCCCCCTCCTTTCTTCCCTCCCTTCCTCCTTCCTTCCTGTCATGAGTCCTAGCAACTGCCTACATTAGTCCCCGCAGTTGTCTTCACTGAGAGAGAAGGACTGGCTCAAGGTCACCCATCAGGTGCTTTTTTTTTTTTTGCCCAAGATGAAAGTAGAACTCAAGGTCTGCCAGTGCCTTAACCCCTACAACAAACTGACTCCTCTAATTAATTTTAAATTAGATAAATCTTAATGCAACTTTGGTGCATTGAGCTAAATGAACAGGGAATACACTCAGAAGCCGAACAATTCGTCCTAATCAATGCCAATGATTTCACTGCTATAGGCTCCTTGTGGTGGTCTGTGGGTTAAAATTATAATAGAAACCAAGAAAAGAAAAATCAAAATTACCCATCACTTTTCCCCTCCATCCTGGTTTGTTTTTTTGGTACTTGTTTCTCCCACAGTATTTGATCTTAGTCTGCTATTTCTCACTGGCATGTCATCAGATGAAGTTGCAGCTCCTGAACAATAAACATACATGTGTAAACTCAGCCTTTGATTCACTTTATATAGGCTAACAAAAACAGCATCCGTCAAAGCTGTATATTAGACACAAACAGAGAATAGGTATAATTTTATGGCAGATCTCTTAACAACCTGTGATAGATATGGAAGAATTTCTGTCTCCTGTTTTTGTTGTAATAACTGTAGTAGCTTCCTAATACCATAAATTATATTGCTAAGATGAAGCAGGCTGTGATCTCCATTCATTTAAAGTAGTCCGTTAAATGAATGGAGATACTAAGTACTTTCCTGAATTCAGAATGATCAGCTCTAACTTTTGAATCAGGCCCTGATTGAAGGATATTGGAGTTGTCGTAAAAGGCAATTCAATCCCACAAGGCTGGAATCTGCCCAGTTTGGTTTACACCAATGAATCTAAATAAAAGTTAATATGGTCAAATCTAGATGCTAGTTCTCCAACTTTAAGCATCAAGTCTTACCAAATAACAGGTAAAGATGAATGAGGATGCCTAGGTGACTCTGGTTAAAGTGATAAGACTCAAAACTTTAGCCCATAAAAATTTGGTTTTACGAAATGTTTTTATGGGGAAGAATGGTCATGGTCTTGTATGGGCAAGCATGCTCATGAAAATCAAGTAATCATATGAGCAGATATTTAGACAGAAGACGTGCTTATTTTGATATTTGTCAGTCCAGCCAAAGTTAATATGGAAGTGGCTTATGGGGGAAAAAATCAGGAAGAGTCTGGAATGAAAGTGAGGTTAATTTCTTCTTTGCCTAAGTACCTTATTTATTTGATGCTTAGGTTCAGAGTCCCTAAATTAAATCACAAATAGAATAAAAGAGACCAAACCTGTTGGGAGCTTGCAAAAACTGTAAATTTTTTATCCTGTTTTGCTGATATATTTGCTTCCTCCTCCCCCTCCCTCCCTCACACAAACACACACAAACACACACACAAACACCCCCTACTTGGCCATTTTATCTCAAACAGATCTCTTCTGAAGGACCTACAAAGAGAAATGACTTTTCTCCAAACAAGAATTTACTAAATGTTTATGGTCAGGAAACAGGGTAGACTGACTAAATTCGCTTGATTTGTGTCTGCAATTTCCCACTGTAAACCAATTTCAGATAAACTGCAAATGGGCATTGTTTTTGACTCCATGAGGTTTTTCTCCCTCCACACCTATGCAGAGTTGCTGGCAATTGGCTCACCTCCACCTTCTGCCTTAACTTTCTAGCGAGTGGAAGAGTCTGTATCCACCCTTGCCAAATTTTCCAACCTTTTTCTATGCCAAAATAATTAGATAAAGGACGTTACCCTTGAAAATTCCAAATGCAAGCTATACACCACATAAAGGATATCTAAACTTTCCTAAAGTCAGCCAAAAAAGGAGACTCGGCAAAGGTTTGAACTATTTTCAGTCAAACGTTATCAGATGCATTTCACAGATTGATCCGTCCATCCATCCATCCATCCATCCATCCATCCATCCATCCATCCATCCAGGAAAGATTTTGGCAATATTCATTCATTTCCACATGAAGCAGATGATGTGTACTCTGCTGGGAGGAACTTTAGGATACAAAGTAGGAACAGTTTAAAAGCAGGATCTGGAACAATTGGGGGTGGGAGGAGAGGCTGGTGGTGTTCCAGGAGAAGCTGGAGAGATAATTGTTTGGGGGGGCTTATGGACAGAGCACCTCCTTACAGTCTTTTCCCATTATGAGAAGATGATCCCGAATACACATAACATCCGAAGCCATCTTGAGATTTGTTATGTCGTGTGAATCTACCCATTATGGTTTCTGGAACTGCAGAAAAAACAATCGCTACCTACCTGCCTTCAATCGAGAACCTGTATAATGCTCAAGTAAAAAGGGGGCTGTGAAAATATTTACGGACCTCTCACATCCTGGACATAAACTGTTTCAACTTCTGCCCTCAAAACGATGCTATAGAGAGCTGCACATCAGAACAACTAGACACAAGAATAGTTTTTCCCCGAATGCCATCACTCTGCTAAACAAATAATTCCCTTAACACTGTCAAACTATTTACTAAGTCTGTATTGCTATTACTATTACTATTCTTATCCTTCCTTCTCATCCTTCCTTTTACCCATTTCCTCCCACTTATGACGGCATGAATGTAACTTTGTTGCTTGTATCCTTATGATTTTTTAAATTGACTGTTTACTAGTATAATTTGATTTGATTTGATTGCTTATTATTATGTTTCCTAGTATGGTTTGCTTATTTGTACCCTTTGACTATTATTAAGTGTTATACTTACAATTCTTGATAAATGTATTTTTTCTTTTTATGAACACTGAGAGCATTTGCACCAAAACAAATTCCTTGTGTGTCCAATCACGCTTGCCAATAAAGAATTCTATTCTATTCTATTCTATTCTATTCTATTCTATTCTATTCTATTCTATTCTATTCTATTCTATTCTATTCCATTCCACTCCATTCTATTCTATTCCTTCTACATTCTATTCCTATTCTATTCCTGTTCTGTTCTGTTCTGTTCTGTTCTGTTCTATTATTCTATACCATCATTTATGGCTTAGCATAGTGGACAACTGTAACTGTGTAAACTCATTCATGTTTGGACTTCATTTTAAATCTAAGCAATCATTTCTAGATTTGTACCTGCATAAATACCTGGAAATTTAAGGGGAATATTATAGGATGACCTGTTTTCTTATTTCTGATGATTACTGATTGTCAGGAAACAAAAAGTTTTTGGAGATGTCTGTGTGCGCCTGCTCATTTTTCTTGTGTAAGGAAGATTTAAGTTTTAAAAAATATTAATCATTTACCTGTATGTTTTTTTAAAATGTTTTCTTTATCGGGGTGATCTTTTATGGTAAATAAACATGGATTGAAAATGTTCTTTCTTTCTTGACTCTAAAAGTGGAGCATCTGCAAGTTCTCCAAGCATGATGGCTGAAATACATTGTTTAGCACCTTGGTGAGAATTAGGCTCACCTCAATGGTAATGCTGACAAGGACTTCTCATATTTATGAGAAGCACAAAACACTTTTTGACAGCATGATCAAAGCGACATTTTTTAGCAAGGAGGAGGAACCTTAATAGAATAGAATAGAACAGAACAGAACAGAGTAGAATAGACTAGAATAGAATTCTTTATTGGCCAAGTGTAATTGGACACACAAGGAATTAGTCTTGGTGCATATGCTCTCAGTGTACATAAAAGAAAAGATACAATCGTCAAGAGTCAAGAATCATAAGGTACAACACTTAATGATAGTCATAGGGTACAATAAGCAATCAAATCATACAAGGAAATAGTCAATATAAATCATTAGGATACAAGCAACAAAGTTACAGTCATACAGTCAATAAAAATAGTTAGAATACAAGCAACAAAGTTACAGTCATACAGTCATAAGTGGGTGGGGATGGATGAAAGGAAGGATGGGAGGATTAATAGTAATAGTAATAGTAATAGTAATGCAGACTTAGTAAATAGTTTGACAGTATTGAGGGAATTATTTGTTTAGCAGAGTGATGGCGTTCAGAAAAAAAAACCCGTTCTTGTGTCTAGTTGTTCTGGTGTGCAGTGCTCTATAGCATCATTTTGAGGGAAGGAGTTGAAACAGTTTATGTCCAGGATGTGAGGGGTCTGCAGATATTTTCACAGTCCTCTTTTTGACTTGTGCAGTATACAGGTCCTCAATGGAAGGGTTAAAAGATTATAGAAGGCCTTGTTCCAAACTGACATCTCTGTTGGGAAAAATAGGCATGCTGGTCTAGAATTGTATTTCAGACAAACTGGATCTGTGGTTCACAGGTGAATGCAAAGATGGCCACAGGCTAAAACTAGCTTGTGCCTCCATTTCTTTGCACGGGCGTCACTCCATTTAGATGCTTGATGCAAACACCTCTGAGGCCACATTTCTAACTTTTTTCCCCCCTTTGAACAAGCACAGCCCTTTTGTGAAATTCAGAAGAGATACAAACTAGTGGGAAAGGACAGTGGACTGTTTGCATAGGAGGGAATAAAGTAATTGGAGAATGTGCTTGGTTCACCTATGATTAAGCCAGTGTTTTTTTTTTTTAAGGAATCATGATTTGTCAAAGAAGGACTGGCTTGGTTTCTATACATACAAAATGCAAAGTGGTTAATTTGCTTTTGTCTTAGATTTATGACTTTGGGTCCTGTGTGACCCTGCCCATTGTGTTTTTACAATAAACCAAGGACAGGCTATGATTTATATCCAAGAGGAGCATCTATTGCACAGGAGGATTATAATCTGGGGATTCCATTTATAATTCAGCATCATAAATATTGGAGATTGTATCATTGCTTCATATTGTTTATTTTTATTTGGTTTTGTCCCATGTTCATTGTTTTAAAAATAACTAATACCTAATACTCCTTCCTCCTCCTATTTTCCCCACAACAACCCCGTTAGGTGGTTTGGGCTGAGACCATGATTGGCCCAAAGTCACCCTGTTGGCTTTCGTGGCAGGTCTAGAACTCATAGTCTCTTGGTTTCTTAACCACTAGGCCAGGGTCTTCAAACTTAACGGCTTTAAGACTTGTGGACTTCAACTCCCAGAATTCCTCCTCCAGTCATGTTAGCTCAGGAATTCTGGGAGTTGAAGTCCACAAGTCTTAAACTTGCAAAGTTTGAAGACCCTTGCGCTAAGCCAAACTGAGCCATGTTTTGACCCACTGAAGAAAATGACAACAGAGTTAGGAAAAGGAGTTCATATCTTCTTGAATTGGTTTATCTCCAAGCCTAATATCAGTAAAAGGAGCTTTCTGTCTCTCTTCTGTTTTTCTCTTTAAGATTTAGCTTAAGGTAGACCATTGTTAGAGCCAATTACAGGTAGTCCTCAATTTATGAGCACAACTGAGCTCAAAATTTCTGTTGCTAAGTGAGACATGTGTTAAGTGAATTTTGCCTCATTTTATGACCTTTCTTGCCACAGTTGCTGTTAAGTGAACCTGTGATGACCCAGGGTAGGATACAAAACAAACACCGTCACAGAAAACAGGTGAAGCCCCTTTTATTCCTTCACTTTAATCCAAGCTCTGAATAATCTTGACAGAAGACAAAAAACTCCCACACAAACAGTTACAAGAAGAAGGAAAAAATCAACACAAACCAGGCAAGATAAGGGCTGGAGGACGTCCACAGATAACACACACTAGGAAGGATGCCAAATTCACAGAGGAACCATAAACTAGAGATATTTCCACGCTTTGTTTCCAGCGTTCACCCGTATGCAAGTCCGTCTTCTTATTCAGTTGTCACAGCTGCAGCCCATGAAGAGGATCAAAGCCCTCTCATCCTGAGTAGACCATGTCCCTTCCTTATCCTCTCCTCCCTGCGTGCCCTAGGATGGAGAGGGGATGGGTCTGGGTCCTCCTCTGACTGCTCAGGCAGCCTCTGCCCTTCCCTAATGTCCTCCACAACCTCTGGAGCCACACTTCCACTCCCTGTTGGCTGTTCCTCCTCTCCCTCAGAGTCAGTCTCCACCAGGGGCATGGCAGAACCACCGCAGTTGTTAAGTTAGTAACCCAGTTGTTAAGTGACTCCGGCTTCCCCATTGGGTTTGCTTGTCAGAAAGTCACAAAAGTGGATCACATGGCCCTGGCAGACTGCAAACCATCATAAATATAAGCCAGTTGCCAAGCATCCGAGTTTTAATCATGTGATCATGGAGATATTGCAGCAGTCGTAAGTATAGAAAACAGTTGTAAGTCACTTTTTTTCCCAGTGCTGCTGTAACTTTAAATCAGTCACAAAACGAACAGAGGACTAGCTATAGTATTCTGTATTTCGCTTTAGATAGTAGTCTACAAAAACCTATCGCCAGTCCGCCTATACAATATAAACCCAATATGTAAGCAGGCTACAATTAGCGGTTGGATTTCCTTCCACCATTCTTCTAGTAGGATAGGATAGGGTCTGGGATGGGAAGGGAAAGGAAGGGAAGGGAAGGGAAGGGAAGGGAAGAGAAGAGAAGAGAAGAGGAGAGAAGAGAAGAGAAGAGAAGAGAAGAGAAGAGAAGAGAAGAGAAGAGAAGAGAAGTTTTATTGTCCTTTTTTTTTTTTTTACTGTGAGCACACTGGCCCACATTAAAAATAAAATTCTTTTGCCTGTTCTCAAGACAAAGTGTATCAACATATACGTAACAGACAGACTATATACATACATAAATATATACCTGCACCATGCATATAGATGTGTCTGTCTGTCTGTCTGTCTGTTCTGCTTCGGATACGGTGGAGTCTCCTCCTCCCAGAAAGGCAACAAGGAAACCGTATCAGTGAAATGGGATTTCTGCTCCTATCATTTCATTCTCGGTCTGTCTTGAACGAAAAAGCCTCAGCCAAAAAAAAAAGAAAAGAAAGAAAAGAAAGAAAAGAAAGAAAAGAAAGAAAGAAAGAAAGAAAGAAAGAAAGAAAGAAAGAAAGAAAAAAAAAGAAAACGCCCGAGAGATGCCCTCGGAGTTAACTTGACTTCACCTCGATCCCGGATTGACCACCTGGGAGCTCGCGCTCTTTTACCACCAGGGCCGCTTCCTTTCCATCGCACCTTTCCGTCGTATCGCACCTGCTGCCTTTCCCCCCACCCTCCGCCCGGTGGATTGCCTGAGGCGGGGGAGGGAGGCGGAGGAGGAGGGGAAGGAAGGAGAGCTCTGCGGACAGGTCCGGACCGGGCTAGCTAAGAGGGGTGAAAACAGGCGGTTTGACTGGCCGGCGGAAAGCGCCCTCGAATCGCGCCCTTTCGCCCGACCTGCGGGGAAAGAAAGCGTCCATCTCTTGCGCGGGGGGCGCGCGCGCTACCTTGATGGGCGACTCCGCGGCTTCCCCCGCTTTCCCCCCCCCCCACAACACCCCGCCACCAGCCCGCGCCCTTCTCCTTCCCTCCTCTCCCCTCTCCGCCCCTCCCCACTCGTGTCGCCCTCCCGCTTCCCCCCCAACCCCCGCCTCTGCGCGCCGCGCAGCCAACTAGCCAGCCGGGCAGCTGCGCCTTTCCACCGGGTCGGTGCGCGCGCTGGGCCGAGGGGTGGGAGGCGGAGGCGGGGAAGAGGGCTTGCCTGTCCGTCCGTCCCGTCCCCCCCCGCCCCCCGCTGCGTCTCTCTCGGGATGGGCTGCCCCGCGCCGGTGCCCGCCGCTGGGGGCGGTGCAGCGGGGTAGTGGGGGTGGAGGGATGCCAAGGCGGGCTGCCCCCGGCGCTGTGAACATGTGGTGGGGACTGGAGAGGCCGCCGCACGGCTCGGCTGCTGCTGCTGCTGCTGCTGGTGGTGGTAGTGGTGGTGGAGGTGGTGGTGCTGCTGCCGGTGGCGGCGGCGGTGACGGAGGCGGCGGCAGGTAGAGCCGTCCTCCTCCGCCCCTCCGCACTCCACCCCGATGTCCCGCGGAGACACCCAGGCGTTGCTTCCAGCTGTCGTCCCCCGTCGGCTTTGCCCGTGGCGGTTGGCAAGAGCCCCTCCATGCACGCGCTCACCCTCCTCTGGCTGGGCAGCGTTGCGAAGGTAAGTGGAGGGGGGTCTCCGCTGCCAGGTTTGGGGGAAACCAGGGTCTCCCAGTTGTCCCAGGCGAGTAGAGCAAACGCACCTCGGAGTTTTCTCTTTCTTTTCTTTCTTTCTTTTCTTTTCTTTCTTTTCTTTCTTCCTTCTTTCTTTCTTTCCTTCTTTTTCTTTCTCTTTCTTTCTCCCTCCCTCCCTTTCCTTCCTTCCTTCCTTATTTTATTTTCTTTCTTCCCTTTCCCTCCCTCTCTTTTCTCTTTCTTTCTTTCTTTCTTTCTTTCTTTCTTTCTTTCTTTCTTTCTTTCTTTCTTCCTTTCTTTCTTTCTTTCTTTTTTCTTTCTTTTATCTCTCTCTCCTTCCCTCCCTCCCTTCCTTCCTCCCTCTCCCTCCCTTCCTCCCTCTCTCTTCCTTCCTTCCTTCCTTCCTTCTTTCCTTCCTTCCTTCCTTCCTTCCTTCTCTTCTTCTCCCTCCCTTCTCTTCTTTCTTTCTTTCTTTCTTTCTTTCTTTCTTTCTTTCTTTCTTTCTTTCTTTCTTTCTTTTTTTTTCTTTTTCTTTCTGTTTCCCCCCTTTCATTCCTTTTCTCCCCTTTCTCTCTCTCTCTTTGCAGATTCTCCAGTTGTGCTGCCTCTGTTGCGGCGTCGTGGCGGCAGCGTTACCCGGTGACAGCAGTAGCCTCGGCACCTTCAACCAGGGTTGGTATTTTCCTTGAGCTTCCCACGTTTCGAACGGGCATCCTCTTTCTCGTCTTGCTGGGGGTTGAGGTGGGGGCGACAGCGGCAAAGGATTTGGCTCAGAAGCCTTTAATGTTCAGATGCGTTGGTGGTTCTGTTGGGAGTCGAAGAGTTGGAAGGGACCTTGGAAGTCTTCTAGTCGGACATGTGCCCCCCACCCCCCCAACTAAGTTTCAACCTGACATGATTGAGCCAAGTGGGTTCTGGACAGAGGAGAGCCTCGGTATAGCTCATCTTAAAAAAAAATGGTTTTTTTCCAATGCCTTGAAGTGCTGAAATGGAGAAGATCTCCTTCTAGAAGCGCACAGGCTAAACTTTGCAGACCAGGTGTGTTAAAATGTTGCAGTAGTGGCTAGAGCTTTGGTGCATTGTTGGATTATGGAGTGTTCCTACCTCAGGTTACATCAGATGCTGAGATGTAGCCAGGGTTGGGAGGCTGGTCTGGTCTGCTGGCAGAATCCCTTAATCCCCTCGTCTTTCCTTCCTGAACCAAAATCTAAAGACATGTAAATGAAAGGACAATGTACTCAAATCTTTACTCCTGCTTGTGTTTCCTTCCTCTGTTGTTAGCTCCCTGGGGTGTAAACTCTTCTCTTTATCCTGTCAATTGGAAGAGCACTCATGATACACTTTGAGTAATGCCCCAAAGGTGCTTTTTGTCTTGGAAAGTCCACTTGCCTTTTGAGGGGGGAAAAAGCACATTTGGGACAACAATGAACTGGATGACTCAGAATCTCTATAGATGCTCTGAGTAATGAGCATTATTCTTCTTCCTGGGAACCTTTGACAGAGTGCTGCTTAGAAGCTGAGGTGTTTTGGTCTGGCTCTCTAGATGTTTTACAAATGCAGCTGCTATACTTTTAATGCTAGTGGGGAAATAGCCATGAGAACTGCAAATTTGCACCCAGACTGCAGATTTACACCCAGACTGCAGATTTACACCCAGACTGCAGATTTACACCCAGACTGCAGATTTACTTTATGTAGCTATGAACAAAAGTTAGGTGAACTGATATGTGAGAATGCCCTCGGGAGACAAGAGGAAGGACCTCAGACTGGACAACTCTCAAGTAAAATATAGCTTAGCCCACCAAAGAGAGGAGACTGGGAAGCAGCTAGTTTTCCAGAGAGTAAAAGGAGAAGACTTTTAGAGAAATACTTTTAGGCTTGCAAGATTGTGTTAATTAATCTTACAGTAAACAAAGAGTTAGCACTCATAGCTGTGCTTCCTGTCTGGACTACCTTGAACAGGTCCATTTGTTTTCACCATGAGTTTCAAAAATCTGTTTGAAACAAGTGCACTTAATTCTTGATAAACTTTATTTCTGGAGCTTAAGGGGATGGACAAAAAGACTTCCCCCCTTTTTTTGGTGTTTCCTCAACAACAAGCCTGCGAGGTAGATTGGGCTAAGAGAAGACACTGGGCTACTTCTCTAAGAGTAGATTTGAACCCAGGTTTTCCCTAGTCATAATCTGAGATTGCAATTGCCCCATGCTCTTGTATGGAGCAGAGGTTTGGGGTATATATTCAACTTATTACAGGAATTATTCAGAAAAAATGTACTTCCGTAGGAACAAGAGGCAGGGGAAAATAATTACAGATCAATACTAGGGCCAGTTCTTTCCCAATCTACCCTCATAACGCAAGAATGTGAAGAAAGAAACGCAGAGGAATAACTTAAAAAAAAAAAAAAGAGGGAGAAAGAAAAAGGTTAATCTCACTAAAAAAAAACAAAAATGTTAAAGCATAGCACCAGAAGAAAGAATTACTTGAAAATCCAGCATTTCTAACCCTTTGCGCAGGGAGAAGTCGCACTCTAGGAAAACGTGTGTGAACAGGCAAAGAAGGATTCCTAGATTTCAAAGAGAGCCGGAGACGGAGAGGCATCATTGATTGAAAGTTCATCTCACATTAAAGAAAGAAAGAAAAAGACAAACAGGGCAGAGGCTTCCAAGCATTTCCACAGAGTGCTGGTTACATTCCAGTGCAGGCTGCAAGGAAGAATGTTTAAAACCGGTCGCATTAGGTGCTGCTTGAAGAGATCCTTGCAGGGCTGTGGAGCTCGGGAAGAAGTAGGATATCTTCACTAGCGCATGCTAATGAGCCTCGTTTTTGTGGCGGAAAGAGCATACATGCTTGTGTGCAGAGTGTTTGCTCTGGAGTGTTGGAGCCCTTGCTCACTGGGGGAATTCCCTTCTCATGCAGCTGCTTGTAGTTTTGGCTACCAGCCTTTGCTTAGCATCCTGAAATTCCGATTTAGCGCTGCTGGTGAAAAGTGAGGTGCTCTCGACAGAACATTTCCTTCTCCCTATTGTGTGTGTGTGTGGGGGGGGGAGGGAGCAAGCAACGATGCCTCCACTTGCAACCTTGTGAAGATGGGGAGATAATTAAAAACTCCATTCAGAAATAACTTTGTTTCTCCAAGCAAGGGGTGGGGTGCAAGGAAAGAGTAGCTTTTCTTCCCAAGCTTACAAAACAGAGAAAAGCAGCATAGCTTGCTTGCTTGCTTGCTTGCACTGGTTTCTTTGATTTCTTTTCCAGGGTTAGTAATAAATAATAATAATAATAATAATAATAATAATAATAATAATAATAATAATAATAATAATAATAATAATAATAAATAATAATAATAATAATAATAATAATAATAATAATAATAATAATAATAATAATAATAAAAGTCCCAGGTGAGGAGGGATTTAAAATCTGTTATTAATAAATGTCAATGAAGGATAGATGGATAGTTTATTAGCTTTATGACCATATCAAATGAAAAAATAATAATAATGAAAACTCCAAAGTATCTGATCATGGCCCTCTAAAAATAGCCGACTTAAACCCTTAAGAAGCTTACAAACTTAAAATGCAAGCTGTTATTAAAGATCAGAAAACTGTAGGAGTTCAGCTGAGTGCTTCAGTTAGAGGTACTGTACTTTGAAGCCGGAATCTAGAATTTAAAAGATGTGGCCCCAGGCCTCTCTCCTTTGTGAGCATGGGGGTTGGACTAGATGACCTCCGAGGTCCCATCCAACTCTGTTATTCTGTTATCTTATTTGCTTTGGACGCTGCTTCTCAAATGCTATTGTTGTGATGACACACAGCTAATGTATCTGTGGCACTTTCCAAATCCTCATGGCCAGAGTTTTATGGAATAGCAGAGGGGTGAAGAAATGGAAACAACATAAGGTGTGGTCAGAGTAAATGTATTTATTGAACAAATTTATATAGATGCCCAGCGCATACATCAGTGACTCTGAGTGGTTTATAACATTAAAACTCCACATCATAAAAACCCATAAAACCTCATCCCACTCCTTAGGTGCACTTGGCACTTGCTGTCCTATAATCTGCCTAAGTTGACCCTCTTTGAGATTTTTCCATACCAATAATTTTCAGTAGGAATCCTTCTGCAATGAATCCAAAACTAGAAACAGCTCTTGGTATCCTTGCCTGTTTACTCAGGGAAACCCTACCCTGCCCCTTTCTTTATTCTACCTAGCACAATACAGGTGGATCTGCCATCTTGTAACTTCCCATGATGCTCTTGATTGGAATAATGTGCGGGGGTTTGGGAAATGAAGGAGAAGAGAGGAACAGCTATCTGTTGCTTGACATATTTATATGACACTGGATGAAGTTTTTATAGTCCAATGGCAGAACAGAAGAGCCAGCAAAGGACTCTGCAATCAGGAATCTTGAAGCCCAAAGTAATCTTATCATCATCATCGTCTTTTAATGACCCCATAATCCCTTGCGAGGTGGAGTCTGGGCAACTGAATAGAACTAGCAGTGTGTTTTAATGGCCAGATGCCCTTCCTATCACCAATACAGAGCAGATATATTCCCAGTGTGTCCAGGGAGAGAAATATTTGCCTCTACCTAGGGGTAATCTTATTATGAGTTTCATTATTTATTAGATTTCCTGCAGGAGCTCAACAGGGCATACTGTTGATGTACTCAAGCATTTCCCACTAGACCCTATTGGGTGCGGGGGAGGGCTAACCTAAGAAGACTGTCTAGTTGAGTTATATCGTTGGTTTCCAATAAAGGTAATCTTTGCCGTCAAATAAATGACAAAACGAATGATTCAAGAATGACCAGGGAAGTCTGCAGCTGCAGTATTCTGCAGTATTCAGGTGTTGTGGTTAGCCGGCAGCAGGTGTGGATGGTTGAGGAGAGCGAGGACTCAGATGAGGGGGCAGGACCATTAGGGAGTGGACTGCTGCCTTCAGGGATTGTGGGAGCTGGCAGCAGCGATAAGGAGGCTCCCAAGGAGCTCTGCGCGTGCACGCAGAACTGCTCGCAGGAAAGAGCAGCTGCATCAGCACGGACGACTCAGGAATAAGGCTGCAAGGTAATGGCCCCTCCTTCAAGAAGATAAAAGCCAGCTGTGAATCAGACATTCTTTGCAGGAAGCAAAGACATTTTGAAACTCGAGCCTCGTGGACATTGCAGTATCTTAAGTTGGTATTTGAAGACTCTCGTGTTGTAAAATATTTCTTATCTGTTATTCTTGGCAGCCTCACACCGTTTTGGCGAGGCTCGTGCTTATCAAAGTTAATTAGTTTATAGCAGCCTTTTAACCGGGGATTCGTAAGAATCGTTAAGAGGTTTCTGTTCCCTTTGTTTTGTGTTTGTTTTATTGGAAAAGGGTTTGGGTCAGAATACCAGGACTGTTCCAAGAGTAGGGAAGGAATAAACCAGATTTTATAATTTTTTGCAATTGCCCTGGGAAAGGATGGGGGTGCAGGGGAGTGAGGAGCTTGGTCCCAAACTATTTATTTTACTGTCTTCAATTATAAGCTGCTCTAATTCAAACATGACTGTAAGTGACTTATAAGGTAATACAAACACAATATCATATTAAAACCAATTGCAACCTAAAAGGACTGTGCTCCCAGGAATGGCACAGCAGCCTCCAAGCTCATGTTTCAGCAAAATTTGGGCATTTGTGACTGAATTGAAAAGTAAAACCTCCCGTTTTGAGCCCAATGAATGGTAGTGGCATCCTTGTTCCTCTAATAGTCTGGTTCCATTGATTCATCTCAGGAAAGTTAACTTTTAGAGTGGGAAGCCCCCCAACTCCTAGAAGAATGAAATATTTTGAGAAATATTAAAAAGGCCAAATATTATATTTCCCTAAATGAGAAATAAAGAAACGTGCTCTTAAAAGCCAGGAAGCAGACTCCATCTCCCTCCCCCCCAAGAAACTGAGGAGGCCACCTTTTAAAAATGCAGATTTGGTAATAATCCATTCAAGACAGGATTAAAACCCCAAGGAAGCCAGCAGCTAGGATTAATTATATTTGCTAAAGATTTTTAATCTTTAGACTCGGTGCCGGCCTTCGCGAGACAAACTAATTAAAGTCAAATAACAAAAAGGCACAAAGCAAGCCTCTAAATTACAAAATGGTGTAGAACAAACCGTATTCAGATCCATGTACTCATCAAACCAATTGGTCAGCTGACCCAGGACCGCTGCCGATTCTGCTCCATCACTAAACCATCTTTCCAATCAGCCTCCACATTTCCAGTGTCTTTCTCTCCAACTTGGAACGGAACCAGATGGATATTTCTTCCAACGAGGAATCCATAAGACCAAGAAAGACACCCCCCCCAAAAAAAAAACATGCCTGAGGGAAGATGAAGGCTGGTGGCTAACCCTGTTCTCAACCTTCTTCCAGATTACACCTTTGTCGTTCCAGTCGAGGTGGACTCCAGCGGATCTTATCTCTCGCATGACATTTTGCACAGCGCGAGGAGAAAGAGATCCACCCTGAACTCGAAAGCTTCTTTGCACTACAGGTTTTCAGCATTTGGACAGGAACTGCATCTCGAGCTGAAGCCTTCCAACTTTCTGAGCCAGAACGTGACTATCCAGGTGCTTGGGAAAGATGGCATTGAAGATTCTCAGGTTCGTGATATTGAACAGTGTTTCTATCAGGGATTTATAAGGAACTACAGTTCTTCTTCCGTTGCCATATCCACGTGCACAGGTTTGGTAAGTGTTATGTGTTGTTGCTCGGTTTTCAGACTGTTCCCCTTCCGCTACACTTGTTCTCTCCTGTTGGCTTTAGGCTGATTTAAAGTTGCCTGCAACGGCCCACAACTGTTGCTTCATACCTATGCTGCTAAGTCCCAAAGATGTTTTTCCAAAAGGCAAAACTGCATTTTTTTCCCTTTGGAAATGTTTCGCTACTCATCCAAGAAGCTTCTTCAGTTCGAACTCAAAGAAAACAAACAAACGAGAAAGTCCAAGGAATTTGGAGAAGCACCCTTGGGACATCCATGACCTGAATAATTGACAATCTCCATAAGAGAGAGGGGTTGATGGGTATGTGCAGAAGATGGGCTGACACAAAAAAAACCTAGAGCCCATCTGGAGTGCACATCCTGTATGATGATTGCTTGATCTGACTTCTGTGCTTTGCTGTTTAAGTGGCTTCTAGCCAAAACATTAAAATTCGCAGACGTATGGATGCAGAAAAGGAATTCTATGCAACCGTCCATGGATGACAGATGCACATGTTCCCTCATGCACAGTGCCAGAGAAGTCTGCTTGACCCCTTAGCAGGGTCCTTCCTTCAGGACTCTGGGATGAGTTTATTCTGGGCAAGTCTATATAATCTCATTCAGAAGCCAATTAAGTTCTATCTTGTGACATGAAGGCCTTCAGTCTGAGATTGTGCATCATGCTAAATCATCATATGGTTGATACATTTCAGCTTTAGCAAGATGGGTGAATCCTTCTGTGGTGTTCATAAGCCATGCTTTTTATGGCTCGGTGGATTTTTGTAAACTCGACAAATTGTGATTCGTTGGTAGGCTATGTTCAAGCAAACCATTGCTTAGTGCAATGTGGGAAGCCAATCCACTGTCAAAATTCTCCAAACAACTGCTACTTATGAGATCTTCTTTTTGGCACGTTTATCAAAATCTTGCAACATTTGCCTCCACCCCACCTCACCCTTATTTTCTCAGCATTCAGCAAGAGTTTTAGATAGAGATGATATCATTTCATGAGAAACAAAGATTCTCCAAATGGATTCTTGAGCAGTGGGAACACTTGGAGGACAGATGTTCATTTATGGGAATTCCTTTTCTGCATCAAATATATTGGATGTATGTTTGACACAGTGATGGGCAACACTTTACTAAAATGTCAGGCTTATGTACTGTAGATATTACCTTCTCAGTTTTACTACTCATTTACCTACATGGACACTTGTGGAGTGAATTCCAAATATTGTAGTAAAAAAAAAAAAGACTTCCAAAGGCTATCCTCAGATTCAGAGGACTGGATCTCTGTTCCATAGAAAAAGCCCATCATGTATTTTATTATGCATTCTTTGAAAACTGGGCATGGTGGAATTTCATTGATGTATTTTCACTTGCTGTACAACTGAAATGTAGGGATGCATAGATGTAAGTATGCATACATGATCATACAACTTTTTTTTAGTTGAGGGTAGCAGTGGGACATGTTGGAAGGGGCAGGTTTCAAAAAGTGACAAAAAGCAACAAAAGTTGACAAAATTAAATCTAAACATAATTCAATCTGATGAAGGTCTGTATATTTAATACTTCATTTTTTAAATTTCTGTGCAATTAAATCCTGCAACTCAGCGGCATTTTTTGGAGAGTTTCTGTAATTGCACTCCAAGCTTTGGGTTGATGCATGATACACCAATCCACAATCTAGTCCATTTTAGCTGACTGCTAAAAATTAGGATTGGAACTGATTAGTTCATAGATAGGGATGATCAGGCAATCTCAGGACTGTAGGTTAGGTTGAAAAATTGGGGAAAAATCAGAACAAAGTGATGGAATAATGTGACCTGGAGTCACAGGAATGAGGGGCTCCTTCCTAGAGAGCAAAGAGACAGTGAGTCTTGGAATATCTGGTGAGCAGGAAGAGAGCAAAGATGTATCCTCCCTAGCAATTCACCGAGTTTATCTATAATTTTGCAGATCACTGCTTTAGTCTGCCAAGACTCTGTAGGTAAACAACAATAAAGAGACTACTCAGTGGTAAATCCACATGCCATTCTTGGTTCTTTGGACCTGACAAATACTTTGTATTGTTGCCAAGAAAATGTCATAATTTGTTTGCATGAAATCATCAGAAACTAACCTTGGTTTAAGGGAGGATTTATCTTTATCTAGCCTTCAGAAATTTCCTCTTTAAAGGAAAGTCTACAGTTGATTGGGTTAAACTATAAGTTCACCTTGAAATACTTGCAGTGGAATAAGGGTATCTACTGTGCTAGAGGAGATCTCTTTGAACTCCACAACCATCAGGCTGTAAAAAGCTCTTTGGGTATTGAATTGCTACTGTAGTTGTTCCAATAAAATTCCATGAGGTGAAAACAGCAGAAAATATAAGTGGCGAGGTAAAGCAATGTAATGAAGTACTCAGAAGTACCTGTATAAACTCTCTAAGGAGGCTTTCAATATGGGCTAAAAAAATTAGATGACCACTAGGTGGCAACAAAGGATTTCAATCCCACTTTGCTGCCCTCTATTGGCATTGGAGAGCAGATTGGTGTAGCAATTAAGGCACCAGGCTAGAAACCAGAAATCTGTGAGTTCTAGTTCTGCTTTAGATACAAAGCTAGCTGGGCGACCTTGAGCTAGTCACTTTCTCTCAGTGGAGGCAAAGAGCCAATAATAAACCACTTCTGTAAAACCTGCCAAGAAAACCTCAGGGTCTTGCCTAGGCGGTCTCTGCGAATTGGACAAGATTGAATGGAAAGAAAAGAAATATGGTGGCTTAGATTTTTGGCGTATACTTGGTGATCATTGCTGCAAGATATTGTCAATGATTCTTGGATGAGGAAACCAGCTTAGTTTTGTGGTAGATAACATCTTGGCACTTAGGTCTTAGGTTCAATTTTTGAACATCTGTAGGTGCAAGGTTTTTTTTGACTTGTATGCATCCAGTCAGTCATTGCTTAGTAACCAAATGAAATGTATCTTGATGTGATGTGTGAAGCCAACTCTGGTATCAATGTGATGCTTGTAAACGCCACTATCCGAACCTCCTCCCTTTTCCACAATTAGGTTGCCCTTCTTCTATTCATTTTAGCCCTGGCAATTAAACAAACAATTGCATTGCTTTACATGGTTGGTAGCGCTAATCATCCCATTGTTCCTTTCATTAGCAGGAGCTTCCCCACAATGCAAGCGCACTGGCCTATTCTTTTAAACCCGAAGCATCACACTGGGATTTGGAAGCCATGGCATTTTAATGGACAGCAGGGATCCTTTCATGTTGCTTGCTTTGGAGTGCATGTGTAAGCAGTTCAGAAAAACCTGGCTCTCAGCTGCTGCCTTGCTGCTCTTGCCCATGTAGAAAATGGATTGGGAGAGACCAAAGACAAAACACATTGATTATCACTAGAAACGAAGAATTAAGGAATTGCAGCTTTCTTGAAATCCTACTTACGAGGCTAAGGATACAACATCTGTTTAGGACAGAGTTGTATTTGACCAACAGACAAAAGTTCAGAGGTCAACTCAAAAAGATTTTAAGGGAACAGCTAGGCAAGGAGCTTAATATGCTTCTGAAGTTGACATTTTTAATCTGGAATTGGCATCAGAGGAGCTTCTGCATCCTGTCCCTAGACAGTTGTGGGTCATAAGTTGCCAAAATGTGGTTCTGTAGCTCCCCAGTGAGAGAAAGAGACCATTCTTGCTAGAGAATTGTTTGTTTTCCAGGGCATTAGGAATGTATGATTTAGGACCAAAGGTTGCCTACTTTGACTATAGACATTGGTCAACTGGTTACTAATCCATGGAGCAAAATTAGTCATATTTTATCTTGGGTCTTTCCAGTGGCCAATCATGATGATACAATGATGGCTCTGGGTGATCTTTTTAACCTAGATCTTGGGGGTTGAGGGTACCTTAAGGAAAAACCAACCTCAATTTTAAGTTCTCGAAATATTTCAAAGGTTTATGACACCCGTTTTACTTTGCCACTACCTCCAATTCTCTAAAATACTCATTAACCCCCTTCCCCAACACGCCATTTAAGAGTTCTGATCCCAGTCATGAAATGAGCCTGGTAATGAAGGGCTTAATGGCCTAAAGCAGGGATCCCCAACCTTTTTTATGCCGCGGCCCGGTACCAGCATCAGCTGGGCGCCGCGCCCAGTACAAGCATCAACTGGGCGCGCCATCTTTTTGACGAAAAGTGCTTCCGTGACCTCACCGGAGCACTTTTTCGTCAAAAATGATGGTGGCGCTTAGCGCTTCCAGTGAGCTTTTTCGGGTAGAAATGGCTTTCTGCCGGAAAAGCTCACCGAAGCACTGGCGCCGCTTCATCTTTTTTTGATGAAAAAGTGCTTCCGGTGAGCTTTCTACCCGAAAAGCTCACCGGAAGCACTTTTTACCAAAAAAGATGGCGGCGCCCAGCAACCAGCGGCCCGGTAAGAGTTGTTCCGCGGACCGGCATCGGGTCCGCTGGACCGGCGGTTGGGGACCCCTGGCCTAAAGAATCTCAGGTTTTCACATTCTGCATTAGAGGGACACAGCCTGGGCTGTTTGCTGGCTGAATTGCCCATAAATTGTGAAAAACTTAGTGTTTGATTATATGACAGGAGGTCTATATGAAACAGAATCTTATGCATTTTACAATACATCATTGTATGATAGCCCAATAAAACTGGAACTAGATGCATCAGCTGGTTTCACTGATGTTGTTCATCTGTGATACTGTACTAAGCTCTAGTTTCACTGCAGGTAGCACTTTCATCCATCATGTGGAGTATGGAGTTGTTTTATCTTTTCCTGTTTCAACTATGCAATGGTCCTGGTTGGCTTCAGGTACACAGTGAGTGCCTTGGAACTTCCAAACTAAGTTCAAATTTATTACCAGGCGGACTTCCTAAAGAAGAGCATATCTTTGATTTGGGATTTCTCTTAAGGGATGAGATGGATTTTTTTTGAGAAGGTCAGAATAGCTTCCAGAACTGCAATTAAGGAAATATTAAGCAAAGCCTTCAATAGTAAACCAACAACCCTTTAAATAATACATGCAAAAATAATATATATATTTATTTGCTTTACGCACGTACATATATACCGTACACACACAGAGACATTTATTTGCCAATCAATGATATTTGTCTGGTCCTGGGATCATTATCTATTAGCTGCCTGGGTGAATAAGGGTATCTTCAGTTATTACCTAAAAGCAAATGTTACAAGTGGCCATTGGTGATTCCTTCAAAAGAAAATTCCTATTGCCATCAAGAAAGACCACTTAATAAAGATGACAATATAGCCACTGGAAAATATGGTCTTGGGATACTTCAAGAGTTTAGGCTGAGAAATCTGCATTTATTTAATTGGTCAGCAATATCTTAGCTTCTCTTTTGGGGGAGTTTTGTTGCCTCATTACTCCCCTGCTACAGATCTAGTCCAAGGCTGCTGTGTCAACATAATGAAAGTCCTTAGTTAACTAGCAGCCTGGTGTGTGTGCAAATGAAGTAACAATTGTATAGATATGACCTAGTTAGAGAATTCTTGGGTAAGAAATTTGCTGATTATATTATTGTCTGCCTTTCAGTGTGGAAAAGGGGCCTTGCTTCTTTCTTGCCAAATTCTTCTTTGGCAGGCCTACTGTAGGTTTGAAGGGTACTGCAGATTATCCTGACCTTGGTTTGACTAGCTCTGCTCAGGACCGCTGAAAGCAAAATTATTTTGGGCTTTAAACAGTAGGGTGTGTCTTTTAAGTCATAGATATGCTGCATGTGTAGATGGAAGTCACATGGGTGTAGAACTAGTCAAATGGGAATTGCATTTGAGGTTTCAGCTGATAACAACAAATCTCAGGCTTTCACTGATGGCATGGGGGCAATATATTTTCTGCCCTTATGTGACTTGTCTAGGGATATCAGTGCTAAAAATCAATGCTGTTAGAACCAGCTTTTGCCTGTCTTAACTTCATCATCTTGAAAAGGATTTTGTTGAGTGCTCAAAAATGCCATGAATTCTTGGAGCTCAGTATGATTTCCTTGAAATCCACCTGCATTCTAAAGTGTCAGTTGTCCCAAAGGTGCTTTCCCAAAAGGCAACTGGATTTTTTGTTTGTTTATTTTTTTCCTTGAAAACGTTTCGCTTCTCATCCAAGTAGCTTCTTCAGAGTCACTGCACAACATCATGGTGTAAGAAGTGTGGCTTGTTATATAATGATGTATGGAAGGGTGAAAAGTTTGTTATTAATATTAATATATAGAAAAGTTTGTTGTGCATCTTTGAACACATGTTTGAAACAGTGGAGCTTTCTTCCTTAATCCCCCACACGGACATCTCTGGTTGTACATCCATGTTTGCAATTTCTGCACTTTTCCCCATTTTTAAAGAAGGCAGCTGTATGGAATATTATTTCCCATGGCATATGCTTTCAATTAGCCTAGTCCAAATAGCAGGAACTGTTTAAAGTTAATATTGTAATTGAAAATGTTGCTGGAAGGTAGGATTTTTTTTTAAATATCACAATTGAGGGGGAAGTCTGCCAGTAGTTGGGAACTGTAACTGATGAAAAGGCCGGGAAAAATCCCTTGATTAAGAAGCCAAGTTCAGAAGTTTAGCACCTGTTACACTCAAGGAATTTCTTTTTGAAAGCTTACATAGGAGGAAAAGCAGATTTTCTCCAACTAACCAATACTGCACTTAAATGGATAAATGACCTTGATATTAATATATAGAACATTTATTCCATTCTCATGAACCAGTACATTTCACAATATAACCTATAACTTATATACAGAAGATATAGATAGATAGATAGATAGATAGATAGATAGATAGATGATAGATAGATAGATAGATAGATAGATAGATAGATAGATAGATAGATAGATAGATAGATAGATACATGGTAGAGATAGATAGATATAGATATATAGAATACCTACACAACTTCTTGAATTCATAATATCTTTCAAAATTGACTACATATTTCCATCATACATGTGCCATAGTATTATGTGCTCCTTTTATACATTTTTACTATTATCCATGTACTCTATGCCATACATTAAATAACTAAATGAATACATTTCTTTTGGTGGAATGTTGAAGATAACAGGGCAAAACAGGACACAAAATAGTTGGCAGTATAAGTAGAATTTTTTTTACAGAGAATGGAAGATGTAGGGAGATATCTTCCTGGGCTGTTGCATTAGGAAGTTGGACGATTCAACATCTTGCCTTCCAATCCTGCTGTGTTGGAACTATTTAAAATTGAACTATGACTTATAAAACAGTTCCTGCGATTTATGGTGTGAATCTCCCTGCTGAAGCCTAAATGTTTGTATATCATTTCACAGAGGTCAGAAATACAACATCTGCAGCTGAGCTGCCCAACTTTGTGTAACACTTCGACATGTTGACTGTGGAATCTTTAAATGAACTTCGTAAAAGTTACATTATATTTTGTTGCCCTTGACTGATGTATTGCAAAGCTTTGATGCGTTCATCAAGATTTAGATTTGTTTAGTTACTTGTTACAACATGTCCAATGTGAATAAAAGTTGCTATTCTCTCCCTCTCCCTCCCTCTCCGTTTTCCCTTCTCCCCCTCTCATCTCCCATCTCCAAACTGGTGAAATGATGTAATTTCAGATACTCTTAAAAGGCATATTTTCTACTGCCAAAATAAATCATAATTAAGGAAGTGTTAATATGAATGCTATCTAAACTACCACAAGATCCAACTGATGGGAGCAATCTTGGAAGGTCAAAGAGCTGGACTGGTTGTGTTTGAAATGATTCTTTTTGATATATCATTACAGCAGCTTGTATGTCTGGGATAAGTGCTGGTACTTTTCACCAATGGTTTTTAGAAAATGGTTCTCAGCCTATGAATGGAGATTTACTAGAGTCCCTCCAGTACATATGTACCCATTAACTCTTTATCTTTCCTGATGAAATGACCTTTGTACCACAGTGAATGTCCCATGTTACTACTCGAAAGAGAGAACAACCTGAATTAGGAAGTTCTTGTATTTGGGTGGAGTAAATCCTGCTGAAGAATAAGTGTCATCAGATCTAAGCAAATAGAAGCATGAATTTCAAACTTCCCACTAGATTTTATTGAAGAAATATTCTGGGACTATTCCCTTGATTAGCTACATTGGTGGACATGACCTTGGGTCAAATGATGGGTCTTCCATGAGAGTATGACCCTTGTTTTCACCCATTTACTTTTTAGCATTGCTATCAGATTTTGGGGGCTCAAGAACATGGTTGCTAGTAAAAAGATGCTACAGGTGGATCCTTGAATTAATTATCTGCTGTGGAAGAGCAGAAGCCTGGATCATTTTAGCTGCTAGTTTGATCCGGTGAAGTCATTCTTATGTAATAATAATACGAACCTTACTGAACATAGATTTCTAATGTGCCTTTATGCATCAGTTGAGGTCTGTATTAAGTCATGGATTCAGTTACAAATAGGGAGCAGCTAGAGTAGACAAAATAATTTCATGACGATTTGGCATTAACATCATTTGCAACAAATATAGAATATAGGTGGAAAGTCAGACCAACATACCCAAACAACTAGCTGTTGCACACATGGCACACCCATCTGATGTCTTTAGTCAGTTATTTTCTTGAAGGAATTGACTGATTTTGCTACTAGTTTATAATAATATAAAATAATAATATAATATAAAAGAAATAGCTAGGGTGCAGGCCATTCTTATTGCTGAATTGTTAGATAAGAAAACAGTGTGGCCTTTGACCAAAGGATGCATTAGGCAGTGAAGTTCTTTGGTATCTTCTCCAGGTGTTTTGACATCTTATTGTTTTAAATCTTTGCAGACTTTCAAAATACAACATATCCCTCCATATAATAAACTTTTGGACACGTGGACATAATTCCAACATAGAGAAGAAAAGTTGGTCTAATAAGCAAGGAAACTACTGTCTGTCTAAATGTGTGGAGATCAGGGAGAGAAAAGAGTTGGCTACTTCATTTTCTTCCGCAGGCTATTTCTTTGGATCAGGAGAATATAAATGAACCCTGGGATCAGTGTGTGGCTCATTCCCCCAAAAGATTGCCATATTAGACTGATAAATACTTATTTATCAGAAGGCCAAATAGATTCCAAGGTACTAGAAGCTTATACTTCATGAGTGTCTGTTTATCTGTCTATCTATCTAGACATGTGGGGCAATGAGACTGGTACTTAACAACAGACAATTCTGGGAGCATATTTATACTTCTGTTTTCTCTGCTTCGCTCAGTGTGAAACTCTGCATTTATTCAACTGAATATTTGAAGACAATTTCCAATTCTTGACACACACACTCTTGGCTTAATTATTTTGGTGACCTCTTTTAGGAGGTGGGAGGGTTAGTGTGTTGCCATCTATAACTATGCATTAAATCCAGATAAAACATTGAAAGGATGAATCCTGTAAAAAAAGATATGAACTTTTTTTTAAGCTACAAACATTGGAATTTACATTAATATAGTTATGTGTGTTTCTTGTACTGCAGTTCTCATTGCTTTAGGCTTGCTCCATGCAAAATCTGCAGGATTTATATAACTAATGCTGCGCAGCTTATAACTAAGTAAAACTTTGTTTCTTTGCCCAGATATGAAGATAGGATGTTTTCTGATAACAAGGCTCAGACTGAAGAATTTCCTTTCCCTAGAGTGCCACTTGTTTAACTTCCACACAGTGTTGCTTATTGCAGAGAATTCCATGCTGTGACATACTCATTCAACCAGATGTTGTGTTCAAATCTGCCAGATCATGGGTCTGAGAAAAATCGGTGGCTCTTCAGATGTTGCAGAACCTGAACTCCCAACAGTCATAATCAACATGATCAAGTGTGAAGGCTATTTAGTTGTACTTTAACAGTATCTAGAAGACCACAGGTTAAACTCCTCTTTTTAGTTTTTACAGTCAGAAAAACATTTAATGTTTTAGTTCCGAGTGTCCTGTCTCCTTTTGATATTCTCCATTTGCCTGGTCAAAGTCTGATTTAAAACTAAATAACTGTAAGGAGTGAGAATAGGGCATTTGAAGTTCCTATGAAAAGTGAGCAGCTCAACTTATCTAATTCCTTCTTCACCAGGAAGATAGTTTAGTTATTCTAATTACTTAATTCTTTCCAAATCTGTATCGAATGCATATAAATAAGCAAATGTGCATTTCATACAGGGCTGTGATCTATTTTTGTGCAGCTTATTGGTGGTGCACAAATATTTCTTCCAGATTAGCTTCATATATTTATCCTAAATTTGGGGTGGATTCCCCTCTCTCTATTTTTGATTTATAGTATTTGTGTTTTACTGTATGTCTGAATTGCACAAAATAACAATAGTGTGCATCTCAGATATATCTTGTTGACCACTCCTTGTCCCAGAACACTGGACTAAGTTAACTTTTGACCCAATGCTTCATTATTCATATAAATTCTATTCCCATGCAGTACATCCCATATACTTAGGTATCTTTCCATATCCTCATCATAGTTGAAGATAAGATTAAGAATTTAAGGCAGAATTCTGCTTCGCCAGTGACCAAAACTAAGAAGCAGTTTGCCATTGGAACCAAGGCAGTCCCACTCCTTACGATTCAGAGCTATAATTTATAGCTTAAATCTGCCATGAATTTAAATTGATAAATTGGAAAAATTCTCAGATCATCCTTAAGTGACTCTTCTTGATGCCACGATCTTTTCTAGGCTAATCAAAGAGCATGCCAGTTTACTGGTGGTCTTTGAGATCATCTTTTGGGAACATGCTGTTCTAGGCAGCAAACTTTGGACATCTTCCATTCTGCGAAGGTTTTCATCAAGAAATGATATTTATAAGCTTGAAACCAAAAAAGCAAAATCTAATACATGCCTGCCACATGGCATGAAAATGCGAACAATCGTAGTTCTCTTTGCCTTTTCTTTGACTTCCCAGCCCAGACTTGTTTATAAACATCTGAAAAAAAAAGTATTTGTGGGTGGGGGTCCGGACTGCTTCCTAGTTCCCATGTAACTCTTTTAATTTCCTCTATGACTGCAGTCTTTAAGTTTCTGCCAGGCAGCCAATATTGGATCTGTTTTGCAGATGACAAATGATCTCCATACAGTGAGCAGTTTACAAGACAGCCTGCCTCAACCAGATGCATGTGCCTGAAAAGTCACAGCATGTAGCTGATTTTGTAGGGGATGCTGGAATTGGAAGCACATCACGTGTGGTTCTGAAGGGAGCATTTTTTTTGAAATAAAAAAAAAGGCTGTGATACTTAAATAAGGTGCACTCAAATGATGGAAAAGCTCATTCAAAGGAACCTTATTTATTATCAGCACCAGATAGAAGTGCCCAGGAACAGGTGGAGAATGTATTTTCTTCAACACCGGGTTCTCACAAGAGATTTTACCCCATATGGAATTGAGAGAAAGCTTTTGCAAGTGGTAGAGCCACAGATGCTATGCCAAGCGTGAAGAACCAAGACCATACATTAAGTTGCAGTGAAGAAGATTTATTGCTCAAGCCTATAAACGAGAATCTAGTCAATTAACAGTTAGCACTAAATTGACTAGCATAAAACTGGTGCTAAATAAGAGTCAACAGAATTCAAGAACGGCTATACTTGGAGCATTTGTGGACAGTGGTGATTCTAGACTGAGTCCTCTCTTGACTCCACCCTCAGGCTCTACCTGTTCTTCTAAATCTCTCACATTTTGTTTTTATAACTTGAGATAATTCATGAGGTTGGAGGAAGTACTTTTATAATCTTTCAAATTTATTTGTCTAGAATAGTCTAGTATTTCTGCTATCAGCCATTTTTCAAAAGGCTTTGGATTCTCCTTGATTTGTTGACACAGGCATCATCATGGCTTTTTTTATGAATACCATAGACTTCTCAATGTATGTCTTGCCCTTGTCGGAATCTGATTAGGAGGGGGAGGCTGAACAGCTGACAGGGAGTGGGAGTGTGGCTCTGTTGACTGTGGAAGAAACTCTGGAATGGCACAGTCCCGCTGGGCAGAACAGGGGAGAGGTAGAGCAAGGGAGAGGGAATTCAGAGGAAAAACCAGGCCCACCCCCTCTTCATCCTAGGGCACACAGGGAGGAACGGAGAAGGGAGCAATGTGAATTGCATCACTTACGGGGGAGGAAAGGGCCCTAATTCCCTTCATTAGCTGCAGCTGGGAACACAGTGTTTAAAAAGGGAAGCAGTGCACAGTAAGTTGTTGGGAGCAAATCATGAATTTATCTGGTATCATCATGGCTTATCTGTGTTCCTGGTGTCTTCCCAACTGTGTGAGAGTTGCCATGCTTTCAAATCTGAAAGTCTTTCTCCTGCCCTGTCAAGTTAATTAGTTCAGCTTGGTTTGTTTGGATTTTTGGTTACGGTCTGTATGTACCTTGTTTTGGACTGAATTTTCTCCAGTTAAAGGCTGTTCCTGGGACAGTTTTTCTTCAGCTGAAGGTAACCTGGACAGTGGGGGCAAAGTTGGAGATAATAAAGGGATTCTTTTTGCTTATTTGACTGTGTTGCCTTTGTGCCATACCCCAGGTCATCACAATGTAGTGGGGGGAAAACTTATGGATAAAAGAGAAACCTTAATATTTACAGCTCTTTTGGAATTCAGAGTTAACAAAACTTGAATTGTAGCCAAGGAGGGATTAAGTTCAATACTTTATCACCCTTTATATGAGAATGGGATTCAGATGGGCCCAAGAATTTCTTAAATGGGTTGTTGTTTTTAGTTGTGAAGTCGTGTCCGACCCATCACAACCCCATGGACAACATTCCTCCAGACCTTCCTGTCCTCTACCATCCTCCGGTGTTCACTTAAGCTCATGCCGACTGCTTCTGTGGTTCCATTCAGCAACCTCATTTTCTGTCGTCCACTTCTTCTATTGCGCTCCATCTTTCCTAGCATTAGGCTCTTCTCTAGTGAGTCCTTCCTTCTCATTAGGTAGCCAGTGTCAGTTACGGAATCATGATTCATCGCTGTCACATTAGCTGGAGAAAGTGGGAGGAGGGGTGATGTTAATTGAGTAGCTCTTAGTAGACAAAATATAATTCTTTTGATAGTTCAAGGTTAAAGAGTGTGGCGCAGAAAGAATTGGAACTTACTTTGGGATTGGCTCATGTGATGTGATGATGAGTAAAAAGGGGATCGGTTGTAGGTTGGGACATTGTGGGGAAGCTTGGAAACTTTTAGTTTCGGAATTCCACAAATGTGCCAGGTGCTATTCTAATAAAAGTACTTTTGAGATTATGCTTAAAAGTTTAAGAAAGAGAGAAAGAGAGAAAGAAAGAAAGGAGGAAGAGGAAGATAGGTCTCTGCAAACTGTAATTTCCTCAAGCAATTCCTCTTATTACTCAACAGACTAAGTAGATCTATGTCTATCAGCCTTACCATCTGTCTTCATTGTTTGAGGAAATAATATTACTGATTAAAGAGATTTCCTGCTATTTGCACTAACTTCACATTTATTTTGCAAATGACTTGATTAGCCATTTGATTTTCTTATGTGTGACTACCTTTCTCCAACTTCTGACAAAGTTTTCCTATCACTCACCTATATTTTAACATTTCATCAGCTACTTGTTGGTGCATGAGTTGCAATTCAAACAGTGCTGCCTTCTTTCACGGTAAAACAAGCGAAGCATTAGGGAATTCCTCTCCTAATCCTGTGGCTTCCCGTTTGCTTTGCAATGCTGGGTGGAACTGTCACTGTGAATAAAGTATTTAGACTGTTATCCTGAACTTGCAGAAATCTTGCTTGACTTGGAACGTAGATTTGATGGCTCGATGCAGAAAGATATATGTTTTTTGGGGGAAAATCATATTGTTATTCCAGTGATCATAAAAACAGCTAGAGATACCATTTCTGGTTAGAAGTCAGCAAAGGTGACATTTCTTCTGAATTGAATTAGACTGGACTCCTTCAAACTTTGGAAATATCCCAGTACTTTTCTTTGGAATAGAAGTGAATTGAAATTGCTATCTTTTTTCTGGATTGTTTTTTTACTTCATAGTCTAATTTACAGCTCTGCAATTTTTTGGTGCTATCCTCTCAAATGCTCACCAGACCCAACTCTACTTAGCTTTGTTAGAACAGCCTACATTGAATGGATGGCTATAGTTAACATCTGGTCTTCAACTGTGCTGTTGGTAAATCTGTAGTATGGAGAAGATGGGCAAGGGGTTTTGAAACTATTTTAAAAGGAGGGGATAATATTATATGGGGAGAAACGTGCATTCTTTATTTCTGCATTTTACGTTAGAAAGAGATCTCGTGAAATGGTGCATATCAATGATATAGTTAAATATATACAAAACCAATGGAAACAACATATGTTTTAACCAAAATTAGAAAAAAAATCCAGGTAATGAATGAAACAACTTGGACTATGGTCTGGAACTTTTAGAGGAACAAACAGTCTTACATAATGAATTTCGATGGGAGAAGTCTTTTAACCTTCCGAATGTAAACCTTCTGAAGAATGATTTTCATTTTCTTGACCTAGACCCTTGACACCTTTCATTGACTATGGCAGCAAGTCACACACCTGACCTGCCAAAATCCAGACCATTAAATGCCAGCAAATCTGTTTGTCCAGATTTTTGAAACCCCCCAAACCTAAAGACACCTCCCCATAAGAGGTCAGAATTCTAGGGCTTGCTTTTCAGTTCAGAACTATTGACACGTCTTGTCAGAGGTGGTGAGCGATTGTTGGATTTGCTCTGCTCAAGACAATTGAATGAGATGATAGTTAGGATTTTAAAAGTTGCTCCTGTTTTTGACAACTTAATATGTAGGAAGTAGGAAAATAATCAGGCAGAGACTGAATCCTTCCTTCCCTTTGATGATGTTCATACTTTCATTCTGGCAGTTTAAATTACACTTTCTGCCCCAAAGAATGCAAGCCTTTTAATAAAGGCTAAGCTTTGTGGTCAGCTAAAGATGCCTCTTAACTCCAAAATTCACGTATAAGTTGAACATTTTGCAATCATATATAAATACCATTGGGTTCAATTCTCATACTCTAGCTATGCATAAGTTTTCAGTTCTGCCCTATATAGCTATTAATATCTTATTAATCAGTTTGCCATTAATGACCTTCCTTCCAAAGCAAATTTTAAAGCCAGCATTAAATCTTTGGAATATAAAAGTTCCTTTGAGCCTGCATAGCACGTAAGACATGTATTCCTTGGGCACGTGACTTTTTAACCTTAATCCCTACCCACTGAGAAGAAACCCAATAGCCGTATTTAGAAGAAGCAATTTGAATGGGACACTAATGGAACTCTGATTTCACCCATGCAACATCCTTGATCCAGCTTGTCCCTTCGGAACTGCTTTGAAAAATAAAGGCAACATCAGGATAGATCTGATTATACAACTCGCACATGTTTTCTGGTTTCGTTATTGGTCTCCCTTAAGTTGGCATTTAATGCAGTTTAAGATATATTCATTGCTAGAACTCAGAGCTAATTATCCTGATTTGTTTAGTCTAGACCATTGGTCTGATTGTCTTCTTCTATCCTAAGTATGGAATTTCATCTGGTTCCAAATTGTAATTCAAGATTTGCATCTGGATTGACCATTTCTGTTCAGTCCTAAATGCATTTTGATGAGCTGTTCTTCTTCACAATTTCATTGCTATATCATGAAACTAAGGTTCACAGGAATGAAATTCATGCATACACAATATAATAGGGAGAGGAGAAAATATTTCTTTTTTTAAATGCAATGTGGGCAAGTTATTTTTAACTAATTGAGATGTGAATTCCTCAGCTGCCTTCAGATATTACATACTGCAATAACAGACACACCCCTATTATATGCTCATGTAGGCAATTACAACACGAATAATGTTAAACATTGCAGAGAACATTTGGCCAAAGTTGTTCAATCTGATGGAAAGAAAATTTACTATCTTTCCAAAAGACAAGGGAATTTCAGCGAAACTCCCTTGTGCAGTGTGCTTATAATTAGCGTGTGACCAGATGGCTAAGAAGTAAGTGCATGTGGCTGTGCGTGTGTGAATGTTTTTTTCCCCCTTCCATAGTACAGTCCTCTTTCCAGAAGTTTGCAGTCTTCCAGATGTACTCAAGTGCAAAATCTCTTCCAAGTCCAACTGCTCAACTGCTGATGACTTGATGTACACATCCATGAAGTTTTCTTGACCAGCCTACCAAAATGGATAGATGCTGCCTTCAAAAGTCTTCTTCCTGTTAGGCTTTTCAGATTAAGAGGGAAAAATATAAAGAGTCAGGGAAGGGCAATTCATTCTTTATGTGTCCAGTCCTGCATTTAAAATACAATACCATCATCTTGATATTATTGTTACATATGCAGCATTGCTTTCATGCTCAGTTATATCAGCATGCAAGCAATGACATGACAGTAAATGACTACAGGTAGTCCTTGACTTACAACAGTTTGTTTAGTGACTGTTCGAAGTTACAACGGCATTGAAAAAAGTGACTTAGGATCATTTTTTCTACCTATGAACCCATTCCCAGGGTTACATGATCAAAATTCAGATTGTTTGGCAACTGACTTATATTTATGACGGTTGCAGTGTTCCGGGGTCATGTGATTTCCTTTTGCGACCTTCAGAATAGAATAGAAAGGGTAGAGTAGAGTAGAGTAGAGTAGAGTAGAATAGAATAGAATAGAATAGAATAGAATAGAATAGAATAGAATAGAATAGAATAGAATAGAATTCTTTATTGGCCAAGTGTGATTGGACACACAAGGAATTTGTCTTGGTGCAAATGCCCTCAGTGTACATAAAAGAAAAGATACATTTGTCAAGAGTCAAGAATCATAAGGTACAACACTTAATGATAGTCATAGGGTACAATAAGCAATCAACTCATACTAGGAAACAGTCAATATAAATCAATATAAATCGTTAGGATACAAGTGACAAAGTTACAGTCATGCAGTCACAAGTGGGAGGGACAAGGAAAGCCAGATTCACTTAACAACCATGTTACTCTTTTAACAACTGCAGTGATTCACTTAACAACTGTGGCAAGAAAAGTTGTAAAATGGGGCAAAACTCACTGAACAAATATCTCACTTAGCAAAATACATTCTGGGCTCAATTGTGGTCACACGTTGAAGACTGCCTATATTCTTGAGGAATCAACAAAGATAAATTTTACTCATCAAGGACAAATTTAAATTAGGTGGAGAATTAGAACCATGTTTCTGGCTTTCTCAGGACTGTGATTTTGTCAGGTTGATGCAATGGTGGTAAGATTCATGTAGGTCATCCATTTATTTATATTTCATATATACTTTCCCTCAGTGATGGGATTCAAATTTTTTTACTACATGTTATGTGCGTGTGGCTTGGTGGGTGTGGCAGGGGAAGGATACTTTAAAATCTTCAGTCAGAGGTGGTGGTTTGCTGGTTCTCTGAACTACTCCAAATTTTCGCTACTGGTTCTCCAGAACTGGTCAGAACCTGCTGAATATCACCTCTTCCTTCCCTACCCCCAACCTAAAGACTCTGGTCAGTGTGCAGTAAAACTAAACCTAATATGCACTTAAAACTCCAAACACCTGGAGGAAGAACAATCATTTAAAAACAATCCAACACACAGAACCTACCACTCACTTTATCCTAATCCTTTGGGGAAAAGTCAAATACTTGAAAATTGCAATGACCTTCTCTATATGTTAAGACCAGAGGTGGTATTCAGCAGGTTCAGCAGGTTCTGAACTGTTCTGGAGAACCGGTAGCGGAAATTTTGAGTAGTTCAGAGAACCGGCCAATCCCACCTCTGACTGGCCACGCCCCCATCTATTCTCTGCCTCCCAAGTCCCAGCTGATTGGCTGGGTCTTTTTTGGTTGCCCTGCCCAGGAGAACGGAGCTGGAAAGCAGGTTAGTGGGGTGGGAGAGAATGGGGATTTTGCAGTATCCTTCCCCTGCCACACCCACCTAGCCATGCCCACAGAAAAATAGGTAAATATAAATCACTTAAACTTTTTTAAATTGCTGGTCAGCCCTAACCAGGACAACTTTCCTAATACATTTCTGAAGATCTTTGCCTTCCAATATGACTTTGCAATAGCAAAATTACAGTTAAGGGTCCACCATGGATTGATTTTTTTAAAAAGGAGAGACAGGCCACTCTTTTCCATATGGTTCGAATCAATTATGAAATGAACCCTGTAGGAATAATTTCAGATGTTGGAAATCCTTTAAATGGCAAAATCTAAAACAGATTTATGGTATTCTTGTTTCTCTCTCTTCCCCTATTCCTCATTAAGAGATAGGCAAACCAGTAAACGAGCTATTATTGAAAAATACTGGATACCAAGGTGAGATTCCCCGTAACTGTATATGATGGTGTCATCTTTTCCTGATGACTTAAATCATAAATACTGATATCTATCTATCTATCTATCTATCTATCTATCTATCTATCTATCTATCTATCTATCTATCTATCTATCTATCTATCATCTCCCTCCCTCCCTCCCTCCCTCTATGGGGATATCTTTGTCTGGCTCCACTGTAAAATGCTGGTGATTCAAAGGCTACTGGTATATTAGTTACTGGGAAGGGGAGCTAATTGTTCATTTGAGCGAGCAAGTTGTTGACCGTGTCCCTTGAGATAACAAAATTAACATGGGATACAAAATAAATTGCGGTTGTGAGGTTTGTTTGAGTTCTTCTAAAAAAAGAACATTTTTTAAAAGTTGGATTACATTCAAGAAATGGATAACCTTCAGTCCGCATGCTGCTTTCTGAGTCTTGTTGCCTGTTTTGTTTCCTTGGTTCTCAGAGATCAATGGCCCTGACATTGAGTGGCAGAACTTTCCAGTTCTGATCCTGTGATTGTTCCCAGTCTCAAATATGGATGATTAGAATGAGAAGGGAGACACAGTACAGGATGTCCAGTCTTGGCAACTTTAAGACTTGTGGCTTCAACCTGGGGGCTTTGACTCTCACAATTCCTCAGCCAGCCATGGTTTTCAAGTTGTTAAGGTTGCACATCCTTGTTCTGGAAGATAAAATTCTCCCAGTTCCTAATCTTAATGCTCTTCCCCAAAACCACCCAAATGTTTTCCCTTTTGAAACTATGGTGGGCATGGGAACAGGAAGCCTCAGGAAGACAAATGCATCCATTATCACCCTTAGATATCTATCAAACCCATCCAAAAATGTACATACATGAATACGTACACACGTAGATACATACATATGGCACACACACACAATGCCCATGGCTTTATCATTAGGGATACCTGTTAAGTTTGCCTGAGGGAATGTGTCTGTCTTTAATTTTTTCCCCACAGAATTCAACAGCTGTCTGCTTCAGAGGGATGATGTTTAATTGGAAGGTTGCTAGATAACAGCAGAGTCTCTTTGAAATACAAGCTAGCAAAAATAAATGAAGTAGAACTCAGGTTAACATCAATAGTCGGTTCTTTCAGAGCACTGAGGTCTGGCAGTTACCCAAAAACATTGGATGCTGATGCAAATTTTGACTATAGCTATCACATGATCACTTATTTAAAAATGTAAAGATTGCCCTTTCATTGAGATTGGGAGCCCATTTAATCCTTTATCCTATTCCAAATAGTACTACTTGATGCTGCAGGAAAGCCCACAAGAAGGGTGTTGTTGTTGGCCAAGAATATACATTTGTATAATATCTATATAAAGATACTATGCTACTTTTTACTCAATCAGATCAGTAGTTTATAGAGGCCAGTACTGTACAGTTTGACATCCTCCCTCCCTTCCTCCCTTCCTCCCTCCCTTCCTTCCTTCCTTCCTTCCTTCCAATTGGAGATGTTTAGCACAAAACCTGGATCTTCTTCACACATCTGCTTTGAATGAAACAGCAGAATTTCAAACCACAGAAGCTGATAAGTGATTAACAGAAATTGTGCTGGTGCTGACCCTGATAAAGATCATGTTAGCTCTTTGAAGTTGAGGAAGCTGGATATAGTAATACGAGTAAGGACATAGCTCTGTGTGTTTGTGTATGTGCAGACAAGAGAGGGAGGAAGGGAGAGAGAGAGAGAGAGGGGGACACAGAGAGGGTACATACCAGAGAACTTTTACAGTTGCATAATGCATTTTTTATTTTGTGAAATAGATCCTAAATAGTTCTTCTGATACCCCCAAACTCTATATTTTTCCATAACAGGGTTGGATGGAGCAGTGGTCTCCTCCATTGGCAGAGAGGAATTTCACTTCTTTTGCAGGGATTTAGAGGGCCAGTTTTTTTTTCCTGCAGGCAGATCTATTGATGACATCTATAACTCTCAATGTTTCTTGCATTGGTAGCATTATAGGAAAGTGGAAGAGCTAATTCTACTTTCTACAATTTTCCAGTTAGGTTATTTAAAACAAACCAGGAGAGCAAACTATCTCTTCAAGATGTCCAGATTTGCCAGCACAAAGAAAATGTTCCTTTGTTTCTTTTGTTCCTGCCAAGAATCATCTTGGAAAACCCAACTAAGATGTGCAAATATTTATAAAAACAGTCAAAGGTTTACAGCTTTGATGAAATCTCACAGAACTGTCATTGGAGTTCTTTAGAATGGAAAAGTGGAACAACCAACGATGCTTCAGAATGATGGGAAGATGTCTAACAGAAAAATTAGTTTCAATAACAGCTCAGTAGTAAAATTACACATCTCATATAACAATCATCAGCAAATTTCTGAAATTGACTGATAAACAAATGCCAAGAGAAAGAAGAAAACAATTATCCAGCATTCTGAGAATAAATTAGAAAATCAGTAAACGTCTGTATTAAGGGTGGGGTAATTGCATGGTACCACATTAGTCATGATGGCCATAGCATGAGATTAATACATGGAACTGCACAAGATCAGTATCCTTCTCATAAAATAAACAGGTCCAGCAGAATATTTGTTTAGCTATGAGAAAAACAGCAGCAACTGTAGAGCAGAAATCAAACTATTAGAATTGAAAACAGGGATGGGATTCGACCGGTATAACTACCGGTTCTGTTGCTCTGCATCACACGAGTACAATTTATGACCTGCTGAGCTGCCCGGACAGCTGAGGAGCGCTGCATGTGGTTGCACAGCAGTTGAAAAAGCCCTTTTTTCCTGCTTTTTCAACTGCAGCTGTGCCGCACAAAGCAGCTGAGGTTGAAAAAGCAGGAAATAAAGGACAGGTAAGAGCCCAGCCAGGCAGGTGCGCCAAAACAGCAGCAGACATAGAACTGGTTCTGTGTCTGATGCTCTTCAGAACAACCGGTTCTACAAAGGTGGACAGAACTAGTAGAATCCCACCCCTGATTGAAAATTTGTGGGGCAGACTTTGGCATGCTCATTTACAAAAACTGGGACTGAGTATGTGAGCCAGTTCATTATTTTGGATTTATTTGCAGATAGGCTAAAACCTATTAGCTTTGTTATTCCCAGACTCAAATGCAAGCACCTTCTTTAGTTCTTGCCTCTCTTCTGATCGTCCTTTATGTCTTTGATGTATGGTCTAAAAGTAGACCTTTAGAAGCTAGGCCAGTGTTTCTCAACCTTGGCAACTTTAACTTCAACTCCGAGAATTCCACAGCCAGTAGGATAAACCAAGAGTCCTCAGTTTTACCCCAAGAAAAGAGACTCTATTGGTTGAAAATGGCTGATAAGTCTTCCTTGCCATGCTGTATGGAATGAATGGATGAGGAATTTGAAAAGGCCAGTTTGGTTGACAGCTGCCTTCATTTATGGTTTTATGCAACTGACTTTGCCTTCTAATTAAATGCACAAAAGTGGGTTTTCCTACTTAAATAAAAAAAAAACAAAAGCAAAGATTTCAGGCCTCCTTTAAATGAAAGGAGGAATATGTACCATTGTTTGCATGCAACATTTTTAAAAGTGTACAGTCTACTACTGGTAGTGGCTGTGCATGTAGATGTACTAGCATGCATTAAATTATTTTAGCCTGCCTTGGTTTGGGCAGAGGTTCAAATATAGTTCCATTGATTTTCTATCCCAGGCAGTTTAGTTGAAATGCAGATGCAGAATGTAACTGAAGCATTTCATATGTATAATTAAACATTTATGTTGGTGGACGCAGTGTCTCTCAAACTGGCCTTTAGTTGTGGTTTGGCAGATGAGGCTTTGTAATAGGAACAGGGTCTTAATCAGACCTATTGGTTTGGGAGATACTTGATGGCCCCAGATGGAAGAATCTGTATCTCTTGTGGTTCTGAAACAGAGGTTAAACTACCATCCATGAAGGACATAGTAACATAGATGTGCTTCAACCATGTGCTGCTGGTTTGTTCAGCTGATTGCTTCTGGCCAAAATTGTGATGGAAGGCTCCTACTAACTTTCTGTGCTGCTGGTTGAAAGGCTTTTTGGTAATATGGCTTGAAATAAACTTACAATCTGTAATGATAGTAATCAACTTGGGAGTCATCCTGTAACTTGCTACCTTCAGTGTCATCCAAAAGCTGCATTAAGGTGGCTGTAGATTCTAGGTTTTAGACTGCCTTCCAGGAGTGCTTTGAAATTCCTTATGGCCACCCCAACTTGGAAGACTTCTTAGTATGTTTTTTACAGTATTTTGTAGTATTTCTCCAAGAAGTCCCTCCAGCACATATTTCCTGATTTCCTGAATCTGTATGGAGTCACATGGATGTAATTTTTTTCAGCCAAGATTGCAGGAAATATCAGAGAAAGCATTATGAAGATTGAACAATATGGATGCCATCTTCAGGCCTAAAAGCTAGGATTCCATTATTGGAATCCTAGCTTTCATTGGTTGAAAGGATGCTTTGTTTGAAGCTTCATCATAATTAAGTATTAAGTATACCTCTCTAGAACAAAGGTAGATCCAGGGTGAATTAGCTTGAGTGAAGCAGTGGTAGATTAGGAGAATAAAGACAGAATTCCTTGTGCAATTTTTTATTTTTTATTTTATGCACAAGACCCTTCTAGAAAGCAAGAACTTTCTAAAAGTACTTTTGATGGATGAAACTTTTCTAGATTGGGATGTGAAAAGGAGGAGGGGGAATTGGAGAAGGAAATAAGTTTCTCTTTAAACTTATTTGCTTCTTTTGGCATTCCTTTGGTGTTTCCTTCTGAAAAATGTTGGAGCCTTTCCAGATCTTCAACCAAGAAAAGTCTTTATGATACCCACTTGTTTTGATTGTTTTAAAACTTACCTAGTGTAAGTTTGGGTAGCTATTGGAAAAACCTAGCACTATAGACCATACGTTGACACCAGTAAGGGTTTAGAGATATTAGAGGATGGTTGGATCATCCATCTGAATAGATGCCTCCAAAGAAGGACCTAAGCTGATCATTTGTGACTGCATTTGAGAAAACTTTTTTTAGTGAATCTGTTTATAACCATTAGTTTCCTTTATATTTCTGTCTTTAGTCAGGTTTGATAAGGACACAGGAGAATGACTTCCTTATATCACCATTACCTCAACATCTAGCACAGCAACTTCACTATATGCCACCTGCTGGACACCACCCTCATGTATTGTATAAACGGACAGCCGAAGAGAAAGTGCACCAGCACAAAGTAGATCCAAATCTTTACCACTTTCCCCCTGACCGTCACAGCAATCTCACTGCCCACAAGTACCACATTCCAGCTAACGAATACCACCATGGAAGGTTTCAAAAGCAGCATTTTTGTGGACGGCGCAAGAAATGTATGTAAGGACACTTTCTCTTTCTCTCTCTCTCTCTCTCTTTTCCTCTCTCTCTTTGACATAACAGTCTTAAGCATATTAGCTTCATATTGTTGTACTCAAGGTTTGCAGGCTTGATTCAGATGCAGAAGTGTCTGACGAGTCTGTCACAGAATTTTCTATCTTGGAATAGACCTTCCCAACAACTTCTAAACTAATGGTCTAAACTAAACCAACATGGACCATTTGAAATGGTCTGTTTTGGGAGCCAGTCATTTCTGCTATATGCAGTATGGCCACCATAAGAACAGAATGTTCAGAATATCTTTAAGAAGAAGGATAGAGTGCTGGTGTCAATAGATACATGTGAGCATCTAAGGAGCACATGAAGAAGCAGATAATATAGTCTTTTTTTTTTTAGGATGCTAATGGTTCCATACTTTCATAATAGATATTATATCAGACTTCCCAACCTAATGTTCTTTGCACATGTTGGATTACAACTCCCACCTTCCTTCCCTTTTCCAATCTCCTTCCTTCCTTCCTTCCTTCCTTCCTTCCTTCCTTCCTTCCTTCCTTCCTTCCTTCCTTCCTTCCTTCCTTCCTTCCTTCCTTCCTTCCTATAAAACAGGCAGGTATTAAGGGATACATTTAGCAATACAGTGTATGCTTTGATATTACTATTTTTTCTTTTTAATTATTTCTTTTTTCTTTTTTGCTCCTTAATAGCAAAGGCAAGTCTGATCTCAAGAGAGGGTAGCCTGGAAAATTTCTTAATAAATTATTAATAAAATAATAACATAAATTGGTACCTTTTCCTGATCTTATATTTCCAGCTGAAGAGAGCTTTAAGCCTATGCCTTGAAAATAAGATGTAGTGCTTTTACTGTCTACGGCCTAAAAGCTGTGAGACTATAAAGTCATCTCTATGCTGTTTCTCCATCTCTCAGCCCTCTGCTTTCTTCTGTGTCTTTCTAGAAATCTTGGAAAAAGTGTGTATGTGCATATGTTTCATTTATTCTATTTTTGTAGTTAGATTTAAGCACACAACTGTTAATTGCAAATTCAACTGATGTCTGCATCTTTATATGTAGAGGAACTGCTGACTAAACAAAAAAAATAAAAAATCTGTTTCCCAAAAGCACTTACGGGGTAACAGTAAAGACCCAGTTATCCTATAGAAACAAAGTCTTATTGGTCCAACTCAGGAACTTGATCAGTTTTCTTTAGAAAAATACACAGTTTACAGGAGATTCATCCTGCAGAGTGGATGGTTTTGATGCTAATTTTTAAATATGATGTTGGATGGAGCATTGCAAAACCTGGCTCTCGAACATGAGGTCCATTTTGATGAATGCTTTGCATTTCTATTCATTTGGCCCAGATGGGCTTTATTTTGTAGCAAACATGTTTCTAGCATTATTCTTCTAAACCTCCTAAAACTTTACTTTCTTGCAGTGTTATTTCTTATCACAATTCTCTACTATCCCTCAGTACAGTATCTCTGTTTTGGAATTGTTGGTGCTCAGGTTGGCCTGCCACCCAACTAAGAAGAAAAAGACTGGATGCATGCACAGCAGTACCAACATTTGAACTGTTGTGTTTTTTTTATACAGTAGAAAAATGTTTGTCAATGTCAGGAACTTAAAAGTTGTGTGGACTTCAATTCCCAGCAACCTGACTAGGGAATTTTGGGAATTGAAGTCCACACATCTTAAAGTTCCTGAGATTGAAAAGCACTGCTGTAAACAAAAAGGAAGGAAATTATTGGAGGTTGATGAATGTGTGTTTCCTGTAGACAAATTTAAAAAAATTAGGGAGAGATATTGATTTCAAGATAGTTCACCTTTCTTTGTGTTGCGGGAGAACACATTCACTTCCAAAAACTGAGCAAGCATATCTTGAAAAGGACTCTGGTTGGCAACTTTTGATTGGCATTTAGCCTTTTTGTGTAATCTCCTAGATTTATTCAGGGTTTTAGCTCCTCGACACCTTAGGACAGAATAACAACAACAACAACAAAATCAGTTCTGAGTCTTTTCCAAATCTCTGCTCTGTTTCATTTCAGATAGTCCTAAGCCACCCACTGAAAATACATTCATCTTATCTGACGAATATGGCAGCCAAGTGAGATTGAAAAGATCCCCCATTAAAAATCAGAAGGGTGGAAGTTTGAATGTTGAAACCCTGGTGGTGGCAGATAGGAAAATGCTGGAGAAGCACAGCAAGGAGAACATTACCACCTATATCTTAACGGTGATGAACATGGTAAGGCAAGATGTTGGACAAATAAACCGTGGCTCTTGGAGTGGGTTCAAGGTTAAGAGGGGTAGCAGTGGGGAAGTTCAGCTTAGCATCTGGGTCACAGGGAAATGCAGTGTACATTTCTAAATGCAACGTATTTGAATTAGGGCTATGCTAGTTTAAAAAGCACACTAAGATTGTTCAGTGTTTCAAGAGAATTTTTTTGCTTTGGGGAAGTTTCATAGGAAACACCGGTTCACATCTGTACGAACCCTTCTGCTTCTAGAAACAAAGTGGAGTGTCTGTCTTAGGGTGCTCAGGCAAAAATGCTTCATCCAGTATTACTTTCTTATTTTATGACCAGTCCCAGACTACCATGCATATCAATTTAAAGTCCAATGAAATATAGTAAAGTGATATAAGAACAATATGAAAACTTGGTACCCCACTTAATGGAAACAGTAATCGGTCCCACGCTAATTACAGAGTTCTGTAAGATACAAATGCAAATTCAGCCTTAGCTAGTGTTGTTTTAGACTCTTTGTCTGCCAAGAGAAGCTTCATGTAAAATTAATCTGGTCTTTGACAGAATGGCCTAATGAGGGGTGTTAGCAGCTTACTATGAGTATCTCTATGTGGGTCAATGATTCACTATTCCCAGACTGACAAGGGCAATTTCTTTCTCCATAAATTTTCTGGAATTGGTCCTTCATACAACTGGCAAAAAATAAAAAATGGAATAATATGAAAGCAAGCTTTTTCAAGATACACTCAATATTATCCAACCATCCAACACTTTCAGGAACTGGAAGAGATTTCTGTTGCTGAATATTACATGACTAAAATCTGTTCCAGCTAATGAAAGTACCATTAACTTTGAAGCCAAGCACTTCAATGAAGCAAATTGGGTTGCCCCTGTGCCTCAATTGGGAGAATGATGTCATTCTATGGCACAAAGCATCCTGCTGAGAGGAACCTCAGCTTCCTTGCACATCCCAATGTACTTGCAGTTTGAGATGTGCAGCTAGAAAATGATTTGCAACTTGCATTATTGATTAAGAGTATCAACACATCTCTGCCCATTTGAACAGGATAGAGCCAATCTGGCTTGGCCTAAGATTTATCTAGTGTAGCATTATGGTGATCAGGCATTCCCTAATGGAAGCTTACAAGGAGATGTATATTCATGCATATACAAATTGCCAATGAAGATGAAATTTATCAGAGATTATGGGACTCAAGAAACTATGCACAAATAACATCAGAGCACTCAACAAAGGGATGCTGAGAATGATTATAGTTTGCTAATGTTGGTTATCTATCATCTATCTATCTGTCATCTATTAATATTGATTATCTATCTATCTATCTATCTATCTATCTATCTATCTATCTATCTATCTATCTATCTATCTATCTATCTAGTATCTAGATCTATCTATCTATCTATCTATCTATCTATCTATCTATCTATCTATCTATCTATCTATCTATCTATCTATCTATCTATCTATCTAGTATCTAGATCTATCTATCTATCTAGTATCTAGATCTATCTATCTATCTATCTATCTATCTATCTATCTATCTATCTATCTAGATCTATCTATCTATTGATCTATCTATCATCTATCTATCTGTCATCTATTAATATTGATTATCTATCTATCTATCTATCTATCTATCTATCTATCTATCTATCTATCTATCTATCTATCTATCTACCTACCTATCTACCGTGTTTCTCCAACAATACGGCCTCCACCAATAGGAAGGCCCAGCATGATTTCTAGGCATGAGGTGAAATTAAGCCCCGCCCCCAAAATTTAGGCCTATTTAAACCATACATTTCCCTGCCATTTCTCACACCGTTCGTTAGAACTACACGAGGTGAAGAGAAATGGGGGAGAAGGGTGGGGGAGATGGGGAGAAAACTTGCCTTTAGGAGTGCCCTGCAGGTAGCCTAGGCTAGAATACCCCGATAGCCGATAGAAGCTCCCCGAAGGCAGAGTCCCCAGCCATTTCAGGGCATGGTGTGGCTACCCGTGTCCCCTCGCCTTTAGGCAGTCTCTTTCGGGCGATGGAAGCTCCCCAAATGCAGTCACCAGCCACTTTGATCGGCCGGTAGAAGCGGCCTCAGGGCGAGCGCACACACACATTCCCCTCACCCCGAGGCCGCTTCTACCGGCCGATCGAAGTGGCTGGTGACTGTATTTGTGGAGTTTCCATCGCCCAAAAGAGACTGCCTAAAGGCGAGGGACACGGGCAGCCACGCCACGCCCTGAAGCAGCTGGAGACTCTGCCTTCAAGGGAGCGTTTATCTGCTGATAGAAGTGGCCTCGCGGAGAGGGCAGTGTGTGTGTGCACTCGCACTATGGCCGCTTCTACCGGCCGATTGAAGTGGCTGGTGACTGCACTTGGGTAGCTTCCATTGCCCGAAAGAGACTGCCTAAAGGCGAGGGGACACGGGCAGCCAAGCCATGCCCTGAAGTGGCTGGGGCTCTGCCTTCAAGGGAGCTTTCGTCTGCCGATAGAAACGGGTTCGCGGCGAGGGGAGTGTGTGCGCGCGCTTGCCCCGAGGCCGCTTCTACCGGCTGATCGAAGTGACTGTTGACTGTATTTGGGGAGCTTCCATCACCCATAAGAGACTGCCTAAAGGGGACATGGGCAGCCATGCCACGCCCTGAAGCAGCTGGGGACTCTGCCTTCGGGGAGCTTTCATTGGCCGATAGAAGCGGCCTCGTGGTGAGGTATGTGCATATGGGCCGCTCTAGGTGGGGGAGGGCCTAGCCGTTTTTTCAAGGGTCAAAAAAAAAATAAGGCCCAGCCTTATTTTGTGAGAAACACGGTATCTATCTATCTACTAGATCTACCTACCTACCTACCTACCTACCTAGTATCTATCATCTACCTACCTATCTACCTAGTCTACTTATGGGTGGTAGACAAAACAAAATACATAAAACAGAATAAAAAGTTAAAGTGGCAGCAAGCATACAGAGAAGGCATCAGATAATGATCATATAACCATCCCAAATGCTCCACTCTATCATGATAGCCCAAAGCTCATTTCTGGAAGGCTAACAGGGTTGGGCCAGCTTCACCTCTGGAACAATGATGTTAATCAAGACCGAGTTTACAGCAGGAAGGTGTTCTTCCTAGAATTCTCCCAGTGAAACTCGCAGGCTGACACCTCTTCTACTGGATCTAATGGGATGGGTAGATGTCACTGGGAAGAGGTGGTCCCTCAAAAAACCTCCCGTGCCATATAGATGTTTAAAAGTCATAACCAACACCTTGAATTGGATCCAGAAGCAACCTGGGAAACAATGCAGCTGGCGAAGCAGAGGTGTAATGCATGTCATTCTAGAAGCATACGTAACTGCTCCTGCTATTACATTTTGTGTCAGCTGAAGCTTCTGAATACTCCTCAAGAGCTGCCAACCGATAGTGTGTTACAGTGGTCCATCTGGAAGACACCTAGGACCCAAGTGCTTATGAATATTATTATTAGAATATTTATTCATCTATCTCTTCTGAATGTACTACTATTCAAGCAGAGAAGGCTCTTTGAAAGAGGCTTGGTTTAGTATTTGCCGGATGGTCTTGCAAGCGACAAAGATAGATAAAAGGTACTGCATGGAGCTTTCATAAGCCATTTTTTTTCTGCCACAGGATTTGACTGGGTCCATGCCCAGCACTGATACAAATAAGCCACATTGTCATGTTAGATTAAATAGCACAATGCCATCAATGCTGTGGCCTTGCTTGAGTGTTTATGCTTTGCTTCAAAGTGAGGAAGGAAATGAGGTTATGAACTTGCTCCCTCTTTCCCCTCCTGACCTTTTTCCTCGCTTGTGTTAGCAGGAGTGGGAGTGCATATTTGCTTCTTTGGCAGTAGACCCAACTACTTGAACCCTTCATTAATAAGGAGGGTGCATAGAGCCTGAAGTTCAGGACAGAGGAGATACCAAGGTATATTATTTCCTGGCAGAAGGAATTTAAAGATTTGGTCTCAGGCTATAACACGCTTGCTGACTTCTGAAGGATCATTGTCTTATCTTATGAATTTACCTATTTAAGACTGTTTTCTGGACATTTTCTGTAGTTGATTCCTCCTTTTGCAGTGGCTTTCTAAGGTTCAGATATGCCATTGAGCCATATTGCTGTCAGGTTTCCAAGTGATGAAATCCATTTAAAAAGAAAAGTACAAAGTCCATCTTCAAAAAAGTTTTCTTTTATTTAGGAAAGCATCAAATTGGCAAAGTCCATGGTATTTCCAGATCTGACACAACCCAGAATTACCCCACAATATTACAAGTTAGATACAACCCCCAAAAGTCACATTCTCCAATAGAAGTAATTCAACGTTGCTTGATGTCATAAATCTCCACCTCAAAGGGCCCCAGCAAGGACAGCTCATTTCCCATGGGAAGAAATATTTATTTATTTATTTGATTTGTCAATCACTTACAAGATAATAGGTATAAGTACAAACATAGTTATGAATACATGAAATGGATACATATAAGAAAAATAAAAAGAAACAATAGGACAGGGACCGTAGGCACGTTGGTACACTTATGCACATCCCCTACAGACCTCTTAGGAAAGGAGTAAGGTCAATACTAGACAGTCTAAGGTTAAAGATTTTGGGGTTTGGGGAAGAAACCACAGAGTCAGGTGCAGTATTCCAAACATTGACCACTCTGTTGCTGAAGTTGTATTTCCTGCAATCAAGTTTGGTGCTGTTAACCTTGAGTTTGTATCTATTGTGTGCTCTTGTATTGTTATGGTTGAAGCTGAAGTATTCATTGACAGGTAGGACATTGCAATGTATGATTTTATATACTATACTTAGATCAGATCGAAGGCGCATAGTTCTAGGTTTTCTAGGTCTAGAATTTCAAGTCTGGTGGCATAAGGTATTCTGCAACGAGTAGAGGAGTGGAGAACTCTTCTTGTGAAATATTTCTGGACTTTCTCAACTGTGTTAATATCAGATACATAATGTGGGTTCCAGACTGATGAGCTGTATTCGAGTATTGGTCTAGCAAATGTTTTGTATGCTCTAGTTAGTTGTGTGATATTACCAGAGAAAAAGCTACGTAGGATTAGGTTAACAACTCTTAATGCCTTTTTGGCTATGTAGTTACAGTGGGCTCTAGCAGTTAGGTCATTAGAGATGAGTACTCTAAGGTCCTTGACAGAGTTTGGATCATCAACAAGGTCTTGACTATTCAACTTGCATTTTATTTTCTGATTTTTTTTTTGCCAATATTTAAGACAGAGCATTTATTTGTTGAGATTTGAAGTTGCCATTTGTTTGACCATTCTGATACATAGTCGAGGTCTTTTTGAAGGGTAGCAGTATTGTCTGTGGTGTTGCAACTCTCTTTATCTCCACTCCTCCCCCCTTAGGAATGTGTCAAGCCCGAAACCTTTCCCCCATGACTGCCACAGAGAAAGTAAGAAAAAGAATATATCTACTAAGACTAACTAAAATGGCTACACGTATGTCAATTTCAGGCTTGACAATTGCTCTATTAAGCCATGATTTGTTTAATTGTCAACCAGAATTGGTTCGATAATTTATATGATAACAAAAACTTGAAAGCTGGTTAGCCAAATGCAGTAATTGGGGCATCCATAAGATGTTATATCAAAACAAAATGTGTAGTAGGAACCTAGCTAAGACAGTTATTTTAATCAACCACTCTGATTTACAAAACTAGAGAGGAAAGGGGTGTTTTTGTGTGTGTGATTCCAGGCCCTTTTTCCTCCATTATACTTGTCCTCCATTGTCAATATTTGCATGGTCTGTTAGAGTTTCCATCAAAAATTAGGAATGCTAATATGTCAATCTTGATTATAATTGATTAGATTACTATTGTTGAGATATTTTCAGCTTTTCTCACTTATGCTCCCACCCTACCCCATGTTTACCAAAGTGTCTTCAAAATATGCTGGTTTACCACACAATTTTTCCTGCACAATTTTGATGAGGCTCAAACGAAGAGAGGATGTGTTCCTTGTGTCCCTCAAGCTTTTAGTTGTCCATTTCTGTTTTAATTTCATAGTTTTGTCAGGAGTGAATTTCATCTTCCTATCAGTTTTACTTGCCAACCAGTTGTTTCTTCTTCCTTATCTCCTTTGCCATGTCAATCTTTTCACAGGTCTCAAGTCTTTTCAAGGACGGTACAATTGGAAGTGACATCAATATCATTGTTGTGAGCCTTCTTCTTTTGGAGCAAGAACCTGTGAGTAATTTGCCATCATTTTTGGTCAGAATGTGTTTTACATAGAGCTAGGGGTTGCGGCATTGAGGCTCACGCACAAGCCTTTTGCATAAGAAATTGCTCTGAAGAATTTATTTTCATGGTGATTCTCTTGAGTTTATGAACCATATGCAATAACACAATGAGTGTCAAATCCATGACAGTAACCCAGAAAAGTAGTTTCTCACAGAGTTTTGTTTAGCCAGAATTATTACAGGGAAAAAATTGCAAGGATAAGGTAATAGAATCTTGGAAATTGGTTTTGTATATATTTTAGTTTATCCTTTATCAAGTGTATACTAAACTGGGCCCTTCTTAGTTCTCTTTCTAGCACTACCTTGCTTTAAGAGGAAACTTGTTTCCCTGTTTAGAAATGGAAGGGAATAGCTATGTGTATTTCTTCTGTGATGTTTGCAAATGTCCTTTGTCCTCTTTAGGCTTTTAGATGGAAGTCCATTGATTCTCAAGAGTATGTGCCCATGTGTTGCGTTGTTCCTCCTTTTCTTTACCTTCAATTTCCCTTGTTTTTATTCCTCAAATGGAACATGAAAAATGTGAGTGGTGTTGTGTTGTGCTAAGGATGATAAACTGATGGCCTTCCTCAAAATCAAATCAATAAAGGGCTCCAGAAAGGTAAAAGCACTGAAACTGGAACTCAGTTTAATACACACACACAGTCTCTCTCTCTCTCTCTCTCTCTCTCTCTCTCTCTCTCTCTCTCCTCCCTCCCCCCCTCTCTCTCTCTCACACACACACACACACACGCACACACACAAAAAACACACATAACCCCCCCCATTCTCTGCAGTGGCTGAAGATCATGTTTCACTTAGTTTTACTCAACAATTTGCCTTTAAAGGTTTAAAAAAATGGTTGCCATGCTCTCTTGTCTAAGGACTACTACTGGTTTCTGCTATATTTTTATAAGGTTCTTAAACTCACACTCAAGATACTACACATAAAAGATTTTTCATCAGAATGCTAAAGTAGCAAGTTCTTTTTCTGTTTAATGTTATACCAGAGAGGTGCGTGTATGTTCTGGCTGCATGCCTTGGTATTATATACATATAATTGAATTTGACTATCATAATAGGTGACAGAGATAACAGTTGATAATTACTTTGGCAGCCTTTCAAGTATATTTTGAAATGGTTTTTGTTAGATAATGAACTAAGACAAGGTATAAGCTAAATATAAACAAATGAAAAGGAAAAAACGTGACTGACTTACTGTATTCTCCAGCGGGCAGGACATGAAATAATGGGGTAGAAGCTTGTTAAAGAGAGATCCAACCTTGAAGTAACGTGAAGTTTCCTGACATTGAGAAAACAATTAATCAATGGAACAGTTTGCCTCCTGGATTTGTGGGTGCTTCGTCCCTGGAAGTTTCCAAGAAGAGATTGGACAGTGTGTCTGGCATTTTATAAGGTCTCGCCTTGTAGCAAAGGGTTGGACCAGAAGATGTCTGAGATCCTTTCCAGCCATGTTTCTATGTGGCGTTCAAAACGCTGAATCCTAAATGGCATTGTTCTTAACAATGAAAAGCAAATGCATATTTCATGTTATTCTCTACCTACTTTTTATTGCCTCCCTAGGAATTCTCCTTTCTTTTGTTCCTGGGGATTGAGCTGAGTGATCATCTGTATTTTTTTTCTGTAGGGGGGACTAGTGATCAACCATCATGCAGACCAGTCACTGAACAGTTTTTGCCAATGGCAGTCAGCTCTGGTTGGAAATAATGGGAAAAGGCATGACCATGCTATCTTGCTTACTGGATTTGATATTTGCTCCTGGAAGAATGAACCTTGTGACACTTTAGGTAAGACAGAGAAACATGCAAATGTGGATGGCAAATGATCTATTGACAGAAGGGAATATGTGTAGCTCATGGTTCAACTGTGGGATCCTTCGTGCTCCCTGAGCTTGGTGGTTTTCCTGCAGACGTTTCTTTACCCAACTACTACATTGATGATATTAACTAGTTTGGTAATGAAATGTCTGCAAAAAAAACCCCATCAAACTCAGAAAGAGCCAAGGACCCCAAAATGGCTTCAGAATTCATCAGTCAAATCTTGTTTTACTGAACACTGAAATATAACTGTAGATTAACAGAGGTTGCTGTTGCAAGTAGCCAATCAATACCAAACATGCAGATAGTTTGAAGAAGGAGAAATGTGATTGGCTTAGTTGGTACTAAGAATTGTTGTTCTGGATAACTTTCTGTCCATCTGTTATGGACAGTCCTTTAATCTATCTCCTATAAATCATGTCCCAAGATCATGTTCAAAGCTATATATGATATCAATGTTAATATTTTTATTAAATTTACATTTAATTTTATTGTTTATTTTATTATTAATTTTAATATTAAAGTTCATCTGTTGGTTTAATATTTTTAAATATTCTGAATATAGAGAGGAGAAGCAATATTAGGCTCAGGACTACATGAGATGGGAATATATGCATGTGCACATACAGATATAGGAGCATGGGAAAACATTAATCCTCTCTATGCATGTCTAATCGAAACTCCAAGGCAGACCAATAGGAAAATACAGATTGTGAAAAATCATACTGATCTCTATCGTTCACTTATTCCGTCAATATTAACAGCAGGAATGAATGACATCCCCAAAGAAGAATTATCTGGGCGAGAGAAACATCCCTGTTTAATGGCCACTGTGCTTTAGGAAGCTTCCCAGTTATGTTGTTTTAGATTTTGGAAATATCGCTAGCCAACCATTCTTAATTTCTCCTGGCTGACTTTCAGAAAAGAATTGGCATCTGTTTTTAAAACCATTTTCCCAGCTGACCTAGACTGATGTTGAGTCAGCAGAGAAAACGAGCTCGTGTTAGTTTTGAAGGCCAGCTGTTGCAGACAAGATGCATTTATCTTGGATTGACCCCATTATTTCCATGTGTCTGTCTATTCCTTTTTACACAAGGAAACAAAATATGCTGTGAATGTTCAGCCTCTAAAACGTGGCCTCAATTTCCACAAAGTTAGGCAGCAGCAGAATGCAATTCTTTTCATAATTTCATTCTTTTCCTTCCTCTATGCTTTCTATTTCTTATAATTTCCTGGCAGGCTTTGCTCCAATCAGTGGAATGTGCAGCAAATACCGGAGTTGCACCATCAATGAAGATACTGGCCTTGGTTTGGCATTTACTATTGCCCATGAATCTGGACACAAGTAAGCAATTTCTCATGCATTTTATCCCTACCAAATGCATCAAAAATAAATGCTTTTAATTCATTGTAATCTTGGTATCGTAACGTGGTGCCCTGAGCTATTAATGCTCAGTTTGATATAAATTTTGGGTTTGGAGATCTGGTCATAGGCTTATAGTGGCATTATAAGAGAAGGAGAAGACAATATCTTTAATCACCAAAGGTTATAGAGAAATGTGAGAGGACAGTTCAAAGTCAAAATTGATGTATGAAAGTCTAGCATAATATTCAGATGGGGGCTGCCCCAAAAAGGCATTTTGCCTCCAAATATTGACATGACTTTGGTGGAGGCATGAACATTTGAAAAAATATTGGCATGCCAATATTTTAAAGAAAAGTCAGTTGGGACTCCTTTCTCACAAATGTCTTGGTATTTGCATTATGAATTTGATTCTCTAGCAACATAAAGAATGCATTTGATATGTATTCTCTTGGTTTGCCAAGCATTTGATAAGAATAAAACTGAATTATAGACTTGATTATCAGATATGAATGAGACATTTGGTTTACAGCATACACGTTTATTGAAAGATTCATTACATTATTTGGAATATTGGAACATTTGCTTGCTTTTCTAAAAGGTTTTTCTGAATAGACCTAGGTTATTTGTTTTTAAATATCCATTGTCTTTAATGGCTGAAGTTGATGGAAACTTATTTAACACAGATTATCAGTCTTTATCTGAAGATGCTGGGTTCAATAGGTATTTCCTTGTTTCATTAAGTACATTTATCTTCCTACATTGGAAGAATTGTGTTGTAGTCCTTGCAGTCACACAGCTATTTTGAATGCATTTTATTACACATTTGAGATTTTAACATCTACAGTTTTCCGCTTAGCATTTATAATAAGGACCAGCAAGGGACATATTCAAACAAGAGATGGTTCTTCATACCCCTGCATTCCCATGGGTTCTGTAGCATCTAACCATGGCTTTGAGCATGGTATCAAGATTAAACCCAAATGTCCTTTTGTGAGGACACTCTATAGAAATGTCTCCCACATAGAAGCTCTCCTTTGTTGGTTGACAGCTCCATTCAGCTCATCCCTTTTTTTTAATCAACAGCCAAAAGCTGCAGTCTTCACATGCTGGGTGAATCCCCAATTCTGCATGAGCTGTTCCAAGCTATTCAGTCCCGACTCTGTAAACACACAGTGAAAAACTGGCTCTGACCTCATGTCTGCATGAGTGGCCCTTTGACTGATTCCTCTTCATCTGAAAGGAAATGAGGAATTAAAAGACTAATCCTAACCCAGTGCTAATTTTTGCCAGGCGTTGTTTCGGTGGGTGGGTGGGAGGCGAACCATAAAAAATGAGTGTCGGAATTCAGTCCTTGGACCTTTTGAATTGAGATGTGCACTGTTTTGTGGGGGAGTGGGGAGGGTAGGGAGAGAGGCAGAACTATGGGAGGGACACACTCAGTTACAACTGAGGCATGCCCGCAACCTTCTTCTCAGAATCAATTTTTTTTCCTGTTTCAAAAGTCTGCTTAATCACCACAGATTGGTTAATCCTGTTGTGATATAATTCTACCCTTCTTTTCTCAGAGTAATATTATGATAACAGGGATTGGTTAGGTCCCTTCATGGGTCTGTGGATGAGATCACCACATAGATAAGTGGCAAAATGAACTGACAGGCCAAAACCATAAGACACAATCACAGGGTGAGGGAAAGTAAAGAGAGATGTTAATCCAGAGGCAAGGTCAGAAAAAACAGGGATTATCCAGAGATTCAGCCATGTATTTCTCTATGTATCCAATTTGTATGCTGTTAAAGGAATGACCTACTTAACAATGAGGCCAGGACATTTTTATATGTAGTTTTTCTTTAACTCATATTCCTTTTTTATAGTTTGATTAAGGTCCTATTTTTAGACACTTACTTACCAGAAAGGGTAGCAATTGAATGCCTTTGGACATAACATGGCTTATTTATATATAGTAACTTGTCCTTACAGAACCAATGGAAATGTTGTTTTCTCCTTCGTAGTTCCTTGATTAGGCTGTTGTTTAGTTTAGTTTAGTTTAGTTTAGTTTAGTTTAGTTTAGTTTAGTTTAGTTTAGTTTAGTTTAGTTCAGTTCAGTTTAGCTCAGTTTAGTTTAGTTTATTGTCATTACACCTCATACAACACCATCTTCAGTGCACATCATGACCATGAAAATAAACACAAACACACATCCTTCACACTCCACACATTGAACCAAAAACCCCCAACACCACACCAACACTGCACTATATAGTAGAATTCAATAGAGCGACTGCCCTGGGATAGAAGCTGTTTTTCAGCCTATTTGTCCTTGTTTTTGTTGTCCTGTACCATCTGCCAGATTGTAATAGTTCAAAAACAGGGTTCCCAGGATGAGATGGATCTTTGAGAATGTTTTTAACTTTCTTAAGGCAGCGGGAGCTATAAAGCTCTTCCAAAGAGGGGAGAGGGAAACCCATGATCTTCTGGGCAATAACATTAATCCTCTGGGGTGCTTTCCTATCTGCCACTGTGCAATTGGCAAACCATACAGAGGTGCAGTAAGTTAAGGTACTCTCTATGGTGCAGTGGTAGAAGGTCACCAGCAGTTTTTCATTCAGTTGTTGTTTTCTGAGAAGTATAATTTCTGCTGGGCCCTTTTGACCAGTGCTGCAATGTGAGCACCCCAGGTCAAGTCGTCTTTTATGGTAACACCCAGAAACTTAATACTGGCCACTTGCTCCACTCGGTCTCCATTGATAAGCAAGGGCTGGATGTCTGATCTGTTCCTTCTATAATCCACTATAAGCTCCTTGGTTGTATCATCTGAAAATTTAGTAATAGTATTACTAGCGTGAGTGGGAATGCAGTCATGCACATAAAGAGTATAGAGTAAGGGACTCAACACGCAACCCTGTGGTGTACCAGTGTTAAGAATAAGGGCTGAAGAGGTATGATTACCTAATCTGACCCTATGTGAGTGGCCAAAAGGCAGATTGAATAAGAAAGTTCATTTGCTTACTGCTTCATTGTTTGAATGGTGTTAACCCCTGCTTATTTGGGTGTGAATTGCTGGAGAGGAAGTGTTCTGGCCTTTTTTGTTTTCTGTTATATAAGTTATATAAATGTTGTTTATTTCTATGTGCCTGTAGATGGTTGATTTGTCTGTACCAGACTTCCCTAGTATATATATTTTAATTTATTAGGATCCTCTCAACTTGAAATAACTATACTTATATCTGTCCATGTGTTGTGAAATTAAGAAGTTGTCTTCTGACTTATCTGGTGTTCATGAATGTGCTCTGTTAGTCTTCTGCCTTTTAGTGCTTGTTATAGTCTTTATGCTATATGTTTTAGATGACTCCTGTTTTTTCTTCTCAGGCTACTTTAGTTTGCTTAAAATACGTATTTTGGAGTTGCTTTGTATGCTTTGGGGATGTGATTATAATAGACTGTTGGCTATTTGAGATAGTTTTGCTGTATGGCAGTGTTAACATTTTCACAGCTTGTGGTTAGTTTGCTATAATGGATTTGAATAGTCAGATGCTTTTTATGAAGTTATATGGATATCCACCTTGTTGGAAGATGTCTATGGAGATTTTCAGTCACCTAAGTCATGGTTGTCTCAAAGATGCTTTTTCAAAAGGCAACTAGGTTATCTTTTTTTCATTGAGGAAGAAGATGTTTAGCTTCTTATCCAAGAAGCTTCATCAATTCTGACTGGATGGTTAATGAGAGTTTCAGGAGACAGATGTCCTCTGTATATATAATAGAATGAGTTCAGTGAGAATAAAAAAACATTATGCGATATTTTTTTTCATGATTTTGCATTATAATCTTTTGGTTTGACGAGTCCACAGTAAACAACGCTCTTTCTGGGATTTTTCTTCTCCTTTTCCTCTTTTTTTCCTAACTTTCTCTTTCATATAATTGTTGATATCCGGACAGGAAGGATTTATGAAATGCCTTCCAAAAAGAAAAAGAAAAAAGCATCTTGGAGAAACGGAGGTTCATTGCCAATAACTGCTAGGAAATTCCCCCACCACAGTTTGTCCAAGCATATGCCTTTCCAGTTGAATAATATGGGAAATTGGCAGCAGTGGTCTTCAGTTGCCTAGAGGCAGACAATCCTTTAGAAGTGCTGCCTAATGCTCCTATCAGCAGTTAGACAGTAATTATGGAGGGGAGAGAAAGATTGAAACAATTATAGGTAGGTTTTTTTTTAAAAAAAAAAACACCTTGTAAGTTTTAATAGAACATCCTTATTTGGAAATGAAGGATATCACCAATGAAGTTGATGTCAACTATGGAAGACAGAAGTTTAAAAATGGAAAAACTAGAAGATGTAACACCCCCAAATTCTCTATCCAACTTGTGGGGATAGATAACATTGATGGAGACTCCATTATTAAAACGATTCATTCTCTTAGGAAAAGGCAGAAACGGTGGGCTCTCTTTGCATGAGCGAGGCCACCATCCCTTCTCAGTGTTAACTCAACCTCAACCATTTTAACATGCCTGGCCTCTCAGGATTCTTCAACCAGCATATGGAGTATGCTGAAGAACACATATTATAGGTGGCACAACCAGTGAGGCTAGCAAAAATGTTTGCAAATATGTCAGCTAAATATTAGAAATGTAATCGGTTCGTATTATCATATGTGGTGGACATGCCCAAAGGCAAAAAAAATAATAATAATACTGGACCAAAATACATACTTGGTTAGGAAAAAATGATAAAGCAACATATAGACTTTAAACCAGAAATATTTTTGTTAGGTATCTTACCAGAACAGTGTAATAAAGGAAATACATATCTAATTTTACATGCATTAACAGCAGCAAGAATTGTGTTTGCAACAATGGGAGAATGAAGAGATCTACATATCTTAAAGTTGACAAAGTGGAAAAAGACTTTTTTTGGTAACACTACTCCATATGCAAATAGTGCATGATCTGAGATGGATGAGGCTGTCATTTTTTTTCAGTCATAGAAGCTGTTGGCAGGGAGACTCGGACACAGTTTTATTCAACATTTCCTCTCTTTTATTTTCATTTCTGGTGAGTCAGCATCACTGTGGATGGTCCTGGAAGAGATTCATTCCATCTCTTTCTGCTTCTTTTTCATGGGACCAAGGAATAGTAAAAGAAACAGGCATTCCTCTCCAAGCAGTTCCCATTTAACCAATACTAGAGAAAATAATTAGCTCATTAGCTTGAACGGTGGGTTGTTGGGATTTTCTGAGCTGTTTTCTGATGATGTTACCTAGTTTGGTAATGCAATGTCTGCAAGAAAACCACCAATCTCTGGGAGCACCAAGGGCCCCACAGATCCCTTTTAAGTCACTGAACTAAGTCTGCGAAGCAATGATCTATAGATGTAGTAAAAGAAGAAGGCACATGATTTAAAAAAAAACCTAAGTCCATTGATTTACTCCCCTCTTTTAAACTTTTCCATCTCTAAAACTTTGACAAGGCTGTTTGGGGGAAAGGAGAAGATATAGAATAGCAGTATACGAATGTGAGTATTGCACTAACAACAGCATGAATCTAATGCTGTACCCGAACATAAGCCAATTGATCTCTGTCTCAGATACCATTTGCAACTATAAGGTCTTGCCCTATTAATGGCTTTAGATGGCAAAAGATTAATGGGGGAAGCAAATCTTCTTTGAAAAGAAATGCTAAAGTCCAGATTCCATCACCGAGATGGCTGTTTTGTGTCAATAATCACCACCGGCTTTGCAAAATAACACGAGGCATTTAAAAATAAATAAATGCTTAGTCTTCAACTAAGCATTTATTTAGTTTCACACACCACTCTTCTTTTAAGGAATTTCACTGTGGCCTGCATTACCCCCACCAGTATTTTTGAAATATCAAGAATAGTTGGTTTGAACTTCAGTTTTCCACAACCTTTTCAAAGGCCTAACTAATAGATCATTCTGGTGTTTTAAAGTCAGTAAATTAGTTCACAAGGCAGAATTCTGGTCTTAAAATATTGTGATCTTAGATCACCCAGATAAGCTTTTATAAGATGGTGCCCTCCAGATGTGTCAGAGTTCAGTTTGCAAAATTCTCAGTAATGATGACCAATTAGTATCATAAGTATAGTAAAATTCCAGTTATAGATTGTCTTATGGTGTGAGTGCTAGTTGCCCAGTTTTGTGCTACCATCCCTACCATACACTGCACCATTAAATCCGAAACTTCTTACAGTTTTATTTTTCTTCTGTTTTATTTTATTACATCTGTTCTTAATTATTTTTTAGAACTGATTGTATCTCTCTCTCTCTCTCTCTGTGTGTGTATGTATGTATGTGTGTGTGTATATATACATATACATATATACATATACATATACATATACATCATATACATATACATCATATACATATACATATACATATACATATACATATACACACACACACACACACACACACACACACACACACACACACACACACACATATATATATGCATATATATGTTTTCTGAGGTATTTAGCTTTGTTTGGGTATTTTCCCATGTCATTATAGTTGTGCTTTTAAAGTTGTAGCAAC